>NC_064850.1:106318706-106451206 GCF_024139225.1 Suncus etruscus | reverse complement strand
GTATAGCATTTCAAATATGAAGTACTTAATTCTCGCTATTATCCAGGAGCAGACTACTAGCATTCCAAAAGAAAAAAAAATGTTTCAGAGTTCAATAAATAACACAATTGTTTAAATCTGCTGTTGAATTGAAAACATTTCTGTCAATAAAATTCTATATATTGTTTGCCATTTTGTAGCTTACTATAGCCTCCCTTGAGTCCAAGATGAAAGAATTATATAATTTTGTGTATTCTGATGTGTAAGGCACTACAAAGCACCAGAAATACATTTCTAGGCCTGCAAATACAGTAGGTTTTTCATATAGTTCACTTGATTCCAGAAGACCTTTTCCAATTAACAAGTTGTTTCTTGTTTTGCTTTTGTTTGGGACAGGCACACCAGAGTTTCTCTGATTTACTCTGCTCAGAGTTTACTCCTGGTTCTGCTCTTTCTTCTAGCAGTCTCAGATCATATGGGATACAGAGTTTGAACTCAGGTTAGTCATATGCAAGGCAAATACCCTATCTACTATACTGTCACTCTAGTTCCAGAATAAATCAGTTTTGAATCAGCCTAAATATTTAAGTGTTTTTTAAATTATAATAATATATATTTAAGCACCATGATTACAAATATGTTTATATCTGGGTCTCATTGGCTTGAATCTAATCTATTAGAAAAATATGAGATAAGATTTTATCATGAGAAAACAAGCAAAAATCATTAGGATGTAATATAGGGTCATGAAACTACCAACTTAGTCATCAGAATATTAATAATTAGTTTCTATTCACATTTACCTATTGCAAAGGTATACTTAAATAATAAATATTTAAATAATAAATACTTAATACATACTTAAATATAAATAATAAAATATATACTTTTTACCTTTGCTTGTTTTGTGAATACTCCTTGTTTGGTCCAACTGGCTGAGTACTCAGGAAACCTTGCTGCTTTGCCTTACACACCAACCATCTTGATTCTATCCCTGGCATCCCATATGGTCCTCCAAGCCAGCCAGGAAAGATTTCTGAATGCAGAGTTAGGAGTCACTCTGAGCACCAACTGGTGTGGCCTTCAAACCAAACTTTAAAAAAAAAGAAATGTGAAGAGGGCAAACTATATCCATAATAGGCATCTATTATGTATTTTTCTCAACTCTGAAAAATATTTGTATGAATTAGGTGAAATATAAATTCTGCAGTAACTTAGTAATATTTGTGTGGTTTCTAGTTGTATAGTCTAACTTTTGGATAAATACTGATAAATATCTATTTAAATCCTCAATTGTGATTCACACATTTCCCATTTTCCCTTTAATATTATTTATTTTGAAGCTATAGAAATAAATGCAGAAAAAAGTACATCTACTATATCTTTCTGATTAATCAAACTTTTATTATGCCATGCATTCATTGTAAACATTTTATTTTTCAAAACTTAAAATTACAGAAAAGTAGTAGAAGCATTGCAAATAATATTCCCATTGCTTTTGCTCAGATATCCTTCAAATGTCTGACAAGTGTTTGCCCACTAAATTTATGTCAAAAAAAAAGGTAATAAAAGACTGTCTTCAGCTGTTTCATCTCCCAAGTCTTCCTTTATCATGAACAGTTGTCCAAAAACAGTGCATGAAACCAATTAAATAAAAATTATAACATATTTGACAATATATTCTCATCACATCTTCTATTAGGAATACTGAAATAATTTATTACATAGAAACAAAACCACAGGGAAAACATAGGCTGCATTCCATTAGGCATAGTACATTTTCCTCTTCTATAAAGAAATCTTTGCAGTATTATTAATTTTTACAAAATAGAAATGGATATAAAACACAAAATATCTTAAAGATCATTGTCCATACCTAAGGAAACAACTTAGAAATGTGAAACACACAGTATGATTCTTTACATCTATTAGAAACATTTACTCTTTTAAACCATACAGGAAACATATTCACAGAATCATTATAGTTATAGATGTTGAAGAAAAAAAAAGGATTTACAAAAATTTTGGTAATTAATTTATTGTAATGCAATATATGTAATTATCAAAAACATATAATATTAATATATGATGATATACAAGATGAAAGATGAGAAAAATTTGTATTAGAAAATGACTGTTTTATTTTATCAGATTATGGAAATTTTACCATATTATGAAAATTATTTTATCAGATTTTGACTAATAAAATTATTAGCTATTGCACTTATTTTCAAATGTGATATCAGGCATTTTTATCTTAACTAATAGTTTAATAATATTAACATTAGTATTTTAGTAATGAAAATGCTGCTTATGGGCTGGAAAGGAAGTACAGAGATGTAATCCCTTGCATACATTGTAGGACTCAATGCCCAATCTTTGTGCCTAGCACAAAGCTAGGTCCTGAGTACTACCAGGTGTGACTCCAAAACAAAAACAATATGGCAAAAAGAAAATGCTTTGTTGTTGAAAGAGAACATACACATTTTATAAAAACAAGTACTGGACATATATTATGTCCAATTTTAGAGAAAGAATTTGCATACAGCACTTTTACTCTTAAGGAAATGACAGTACAGAGGATACAAAATGTCATCTGATAGAGTAGTAAAGCTTGAAGCATACAAGTAAAAAAATGTACTGGATTCAGATAATGGGAATGAAAAAGCAGTTGCTTCTCATTGACAGTGTCAGGAATACAGTGTGGTATTTAACAATTAACACATAAAGTGGAGAGGTAAAGCAGGATTTTTAAGTATAAATGGACATTATCTGTAATTTGAAATGTTTTCTGACCCATCTTGGTACCCATCTGGTACCTTGCGAAGCATAGGGTGATGCCTTAAATATATTTTCACTTGGATACACATAACTTCTTGAAAATAAGTAAAATATTTTAAAACTATTTTCTTATCATCTAGAAGATTCATGCACCATTGCTACAAATGTTTTTGTTTGTTATCCTCCATTAAACTAAATTGAAGAAAGGCACATTTTTTTCTCTAACCACACTGAAGAAAATTTTAAATGTCTATTAGTTGAAATAAATATAGAATAAGATATAAAACAGAATGCTACATAGTGTTGTATAACTTAAACACCTGGTTTCTTCACATATTCAGATGACCCGTCTAGGGTTCCATTATTTGTCTGTCTCATTACTGATAACTTAGGTCACTCTAGTCATTGTAAACTTTATAAAATGCTTGATATTGCATATTTTAGGTATCCACAGGATATACCTAAATTAGAAAATATACATAAGTCAAGATGATTCACTTTCCATCCCACCACTGGCACATAATAAATCATATTATCTACTCTGGGTATATAATCAAAATGGTCACTCATTTTTCTAAGGCTCATCTACTCAAATTCTTTTGCTGATTCTCTTAGAGCTACATTTTTTGTAAGGCAGCAATTAGGAACTTTGCAGGAAGCATAATATATAAAATTAGAAAGCAACAATTTCCACCCTCTACAGCATCAAGGTACATATTTCTATTATTTTATTAAATTGTATAATTTTTCCTTCTGACAGTCAAGTTGACAATTGCAGATTGCAGATTTGCTAGCCAGCATGTAAAGAGGCTACCAAAAAATACCTTACATTATTTCATTTCCTGCAGAATGCCTACTGTGCCATTTCTAATAACCAGAATGTAGAAAAATTCAGTGAAATGTCACTCCTAAAATCAGGTTACCAAATTAATGTGAGTTTTGTATTTTTTAATTCTTTTTCTTATGTTTTACTCACTCAACTTTACAGAACTTAACTATCATGTATTGCATAGAAACTTGAGGTCTACAGTTGACAGTTGGGAACTTTCCATTTGCCAGAAAAGTGAGCTTAAAAGCAATTTTCCACCACTGTAACTTTTGAGTTGGCTGTGGCCCTGTTTGACACCTTTATCAGAGCATTGTGAGACATTCTTTGCCAGAGAGCACAATGAAACGATGGTTATGATCCTGATCTGCAAAAAATGAGTTTCTTTAGTTTGATAATTGATTTTTTTCTTTCAAACCAGCTCAATAGAGCAAGAGAGGTAATCCCATGGGTAAAACTCTTGCTTTTCAAGCAGCAAACAGGGTTCAATGCCATCACCACATATGATGTCCTGATCCCAACTAGGAATGTGACCCCTGTGCAAAGTCAGTAGTGGTAGAGAAACAAAAATTTGAACCAACAGCAATTTCAGTAAGTCTATTGTGCAATAGTGGTCAGAAACACTCTATTATATATGACTAATAATTTTTACCATTCCCCAAACTGCAGTGGTTTAAAATAAATGTTTATTACATTCATTTCTATATCATGTTGAAATATGACCCTATATTATCTTGAACCCTGGCTATGGACTTCACTACCATGAGAGTTAAGAACAGTTTAGTGTAGAAGATTCTTGCAAAAATGGTAGTAGTGGACATTTTTTATCCTTTACACGGGAAATGTAATTTTGTAATTTTTCTTTATATGCTACTAGCAACGTGCAGAGCTCATGCCTCTGGTTAGATGAAAAAAAAAAAGCAGACACAAGCACATATAATGGCAAGTACTGCCAAACTAAGCTCTGGGGCTTTCAGTATAGTTTATTAGAGGCATCTTGCATTATTGCACAATAAAATTCTAAGCAATGGAATGGAATTTGTTACTTGAATAATTCATTATTTTTTATTCTTTATTCACAAATACATTGTGCTAATCGATTTCATGAGGATATAGTTAAAATTCTGAGTCATGAGTGAAGTATTTTCTTTTTCATTTCATACAGTTAAGAAAAATGCTAGACATTTTTTCTTCAATTCTTATCTTTCACCTAAGGAGATTTTAATCTTAACTTTAAATGACAAATTTTAAGATCTCTTACTAATTTTATGTTACATGTTGATTAAAATTTATTATTTGTTTTGCTTTCCTTTATTTCTTAATTTGCTATTTTTAATTTTTGCAATTAAAATATTGGTGAAATCATCTGGATTTGTCTTTATTTTAATAAAGAATAATAATTATTCTACTCTTCACTTTCATAGTTTCTCTTTTGTTTTCATGTTTTTCCCATTTGACAGTGCTACGGTTGTGGGTCTACTCCAAGCACAGTGCTCAAGTCTTGTTGCCTGGAACACTCAGGGAAAGACCAATGCTGAAGGTAGATCTTTATTTCCTCTTCCCTATCTTCTACACAGAGAAGACAACACTGAGACAAATTAATCACTGCATCCATGTTTAAACCGTAAGTCTGGATCAAAACAAGAATCATACATATAAACTTTATTTAAATCCACAATAACACAGCTTCTTTACTTGTCAGAAAAATAGTGAAAATGTAAAATAAGTAGATATATAGATGGTAAATATCTCCCAATTTATTGAGCAATATTAGGGTAAATAAAAGAGTAGAAGTATGTATTTTCACCTTATTTTAGTATCAGTAGGATTAGTTATTTGAAATGTGTTCAAAGATCTCATGAGGGGCAGAGATCCTTCAAACAGTTATGAAAGTGTCCTAGAAATATAAAAGAAAACTTATAATACACAAGTACTATGCTTAGAGGCAGACTGAGAGTTTGATTTTGCCAGCACACCGATGGCCATCTGTGCTTCAAATTTTCCAAATGAATTTTTGTATTTACTTGCTTTTATAGCAAAACATCTTGCTCATTTGAAAATCCATGTTGACACAAGTTTTTCTGGCATTTCTTGTAATTCCATAGTAACCAAGTGTCTCTATGAGATTTCTTGGCGTTCTTGATCTGTTTGCCCTTAGTTTAGAGATCTGCAGAAATGTTGGGTTTATATCAAGTTTTCTTATGCCTCTAGCCTGAAAAGAGAAATGTGGAGTTGTCAACCAAACAGAAGTAGAAAATTGAGGCAATTCTCTTTAAAAATACAAGTTAAAACCCGTTATTGCTCAGAATAAAATGTAAATCCCATCAAGTTTTTGTTTTGTTTGGACTAAGGAAACTTGAAGAGATTGCAATCATTTCACTTAAATACATAAATCATTGAGTTACTAATTTGTAAGCATGAAGGTGTCACAGAAGTACTTGTTTAAAAACAAATAGCACATCTTACAAAAAAGAGAAATTCATTCTCCCAGGAGCTGTAGTCATGGTACTAGACTAAAATCAGCTTTATTTTCATGAATGAAGCTAGTTGTTGCATGGTTTACATAAAATGTACACATTTTCTCCTTGTATATTTAAACCAATACATGTTCTTCAACATCATTTTCCTCACAACCCATTCTTCACTTCTCAAAAAATTATGTGATGTCTGCCACAATAGCAGTAATACATCAACTTCTAAGAAGACCTATCAGTTTGATCCGATAAAAAGCTTGTGTCTATGTAGAAAATATGCAGTGCTAAAAATTTGTATTTGTAGATCAGTTTTTTTTTTATTTTTTTGTTTTGTTTTGTTTTTGTTTTGGGGCCACACCCGGCTAAGCTCAGGGGTTACTCCTGGCTATCTGCTCAGAAATAGCTCCTGGCAGGCACGGGGGATTCGAACCAACTACCTTAGGTCCTGGATCCTGGATTGGCTGCTTGCAAGGCAAACACCGCTGTGCTATCTCTTCGGCCCCTAGATCAGTTTTAAAGGTTTATTTCACTCATTATTTTTATACTGTACTTACATACGTTTTTAGCTAGCTAAATCATATTTTATTGTTCAAAACTTTCTCAGATAAATGTAAAAAGAGAAGAGAAAATAAATGCATGTTCAAGAGACAGCATGGCCTCTTCAGAGCAAAAATAAGCAAGTAAAGAAATATAGAGATAGGCTAGCAAGATACATGTTCAAGTGAGAACACACACGTGAAGAGCAAGCCTGCAATTTTTTAATTTTATTTTATTGAAGCCATTATTATTTACAAAGTCCTTCATAGTAGGGTCGGAGGCATACAATGAATCAGAGCCCATCCCACAACCAGTGCTGACGTCCCTCCTCCAATGTTTCTAAAATCCACCCCATACCACTACCCTTTAAGCCTTAGCCTGCCACTATAACAGGCCTATTTGAAGTTTAAATTTTTAAAGTTTGGGCAGCCTGAAATTTTTGTAAGAGAGACAATTTCATCTTTGAATATCATTTTTCTATTTATGCGAAATTATTGCCCCAAAATGGAGAATAATACAGAAGTGAATGAAAAAACACTTTTTATTCAGCAATTATAGTGAATATCTGCACATAAAGATATGCTTGTATATACTAGATGGACTGAAAGAATATTACATGTCTTTTCTTCTCAATGATATTGCATACTAAAACTCCATAATTGAATATTATTTTAGAATGAATGTGATATAAAGCATTATATCATGATCTTTATATTAGATATTTCCTTTGTACATATGAATTCTAATTTAAATTATTATTTATTTTGACAAGCTTACTTTTTTTTTCTTCCTTACTTTTGGTTTTCTATTAAGGTTTCTATTGGGTTTCTGTTTCTCAGGTGCCAAGGGTCCAAGCCCTTTCCTATGTGCTGGACCAACTGGGTTAATGATTCAATGTGAGGACTAGACAATTCAGCTTTTTCGTTGTTGTTTTTGTTTATTTGTTGGTTTGTTTTTTGTTTTGTTTTGTTTTGTTTTTTGGCCACACACGGTGATGCTCAGGGGTTATTGCTGGCTGTGCACTCAGAAATCATTCCTGGCTTGGGGGGGTCCATATGGGACACCGGAGAATCCAACCGTGTTCCTTCCTGGCTAGCTCGGGCAAAGCTTGCACCACTGCTCTGGCCCCGACATTTCAGCTTTTGTGAGGAACTTACAAGCCTGGAATTCCCCTAATGATTCTGGCAGTGCTAGAGTCATAATTTTTTGGTGCTTGGGGACCTCCAGGGCTGTATCTGGCACTACACTACTCAGTGGTCTATAAGGTATAATGAATTGAAGATAAGTTGAATGCACTAGAAGAGTAAACCATACCTTTATATTTCTCTCTACCCTTACATTAAAATATTATTAAGGTAATATAATAATTAATTGAGTTTTTATATTTTGACATTGAAGTTTAAACACAGACCAATTGTTATTTTGCTAATTCTTTTTGGAACTTAGCTTATCTATATTATCATTAATATCATTTGGTTTTATTTTTATTTAATAAAATAGCAATAACTTTCTAGGACAACTCATGATTTACTTTTGATTATATTATAGACAAGATTATGAATTTACATATCCATATAATACATTATATAAGATTAAATATGCTTTCTGCACATTTTAATAGCATTTGTTGATTTTTTATTTCTTTGTATAATATACACTTTCATATGTATCCAAAGCCTTTTCTATACTTCCATAATTGTTGGTGGAAGCTTGGCCCAGAGAAGCAATCTTTACTCCTATAAATAGCTGATATCACATCAGAGATTTAGTCCAGAATCCCATACTGTCCAATGGTAGTTTTAATTTTTAGCTTACTTGTTTGTAAACTTCCTCTTTTATTTATAATTTAATTGCATGCTAATATTCTTATGAGGTGTATTTTTCTAAATCAGTAAGTTTGCAGTTAGTTTTATTCATAAATGAAACCTGTGCACTCAAGCATATGTCAGCACATATTATATGCTACTTCCTTCAAAACAAAGGTAAGTGGAGAACATGGGCATAATCCTTATACCCCATTACTTAATAATTTGTGATCTCTCAGCAGTAGAAAATAGCTCTGAAGCAGGTATGCCAAGCTAAAATTCTGTAAATATTTGTCACATACCTATACATATCGTTCTATTTGTATTCAACACTTGTGGTTTTGTTCTTTAACAGAATGCAGGTATTTCCTTAGGAAATATGATCTGTGCTATATAATATACAAAAGTCCAAGATTAATAACACATATTTCATGGAATATAATGATTCTCATTAATCAATTAGATTGTATGGGACATCATATATATTTATTATTTTTAAGGCTTATAATTATCCCTAAGTCCAAATCAGAGGAGAAGAAAAAGGAAGAAAAAGATAAGGAAAAGGAGATTTTTTTATTTCCCACTTTACCACCACTTTATTTATTTATTTTATACCACTCAGACTGCATCCTCTCCCTCTACCCTTTCCAAAGGAAGGGAAGAACGATCATCAATGGCAAAAGGCAGCTGCAGAAGCAACAGTTAGAGCCAGCTTCACGCTCAGGAGAGGATGCTCTGGTTCCTCATCGTGGTTTTGGGTGCTCTACACAGAGAAACTTCTCTAGTAACATACTATAGAAATGATCCCTGAAAGTATAGTCTTTACCACCAATTTTAACATAAAGTTTGAATACAGAAGACAGAAAAAATAAAGAGTGCAACAAATTAGAAGGTAAAAATTACACTTTAGAAACTGATTTCACCCTTAATTCAAATTGAGGATTTTTAAAGTAAATTATCTGTCAATTTGGTGATTAGATTTCTTTTGAAAGCAAGAATAAAGGAAAGTTACAAAGTACATAATTCAAAGAGATTAGAGGGTAGAGATTAGTATGTTGAGTTATGTTCAAAGGGAATATCGTACTATACAGTATATATTTCAAAATAGATAAGGGAGACTGATTTAGTATAATGTTAATAAATATTATATTTGTGATTGCAGGAAATTTAGTATGCCAATTTTTCTTGAGAGCTTGTTTTTAACTGTACTCTTTAGCTTCTATCCTCTTTACCATTATAGTTCACTGATGAAAGTCTGTGAGCAAACCACCTCATTTAATTAATATCCTGCTGATTTTGTTGATGATATCTAGTCACACAAAGTATTCTGTTGAACAAGTTTGGAAAAAATAAAGAATAGTGAATTTAGAAAAGCACCTGTTAACTTGCCAGCACTTGCCATCTTTTTTTTTTTTAAAGGTTTTATTGTCATTTTTTTAAACAAAGATTGACAAGGCGTTACTACTTTAGGATGGTTTGATACAAGCTTTTAAATGTTAATTTGCATTGACTAATTTAAGACCGGGATCATCGTTTTTCTTTTCATCATGACTTTCTTCCTTAGTGATTATTAGTGTCAAGACATGCTGAGTAAATGTATCTTTACATTCAGAAATGGACACATTTAAAATGCATCTTGAAATTTTGGGGGGGAGGATGGTTTTTGGGGGCCACACCCGGTGACATTCAGGGGTAATTTCTGGCTATGCACTCAGAAATCGCTCCTGGCTTGGGAGACCATGTGGGATGCCGGGGGATTGAACCGTGGTCTGTCCTAGGCTAGCGCGCAGGAGTCTCAAACTCGCGGGCAGCGGGCCGCAAACGGCCCTCCGTACAACATTTTTTGGCCCTGCCCTAGAGGGATCTTTTTTGTTTTGTTTTGTTTTGTTTTAGTTGTTTGGGTCACACTCCCAATGTTCAAGGCTTACTACTTCTTTGCACTCAAGGATCACCCCGACTTTGCCTCCTGCGGCCCCCAGGTAAATTGAGTTTGAGACCCTGCCCTGCGCCACCAATCCGGCCCCTGTAAGAGCACCTCTTATTCCTTTATATTTTATCTCTAGTGATAAATGCAGAAACATATATCACAGGGATAATCACAGATAATTTATACTTTTGGAATGTTTAATAAACACATATGATGTATTTTTGGTGTCCAGTGGGTTGTTGTTAAATATTGCAAACATACAGAATATTTATTATTTTCTTTGAGGTCATTGGTTCACAAAAATTTTAGGCTTTTATTTATTTTACTTGGATAATATTTATCTTTATTGAATGTTATTATAGATGTTGCAATGTATACATGGAAGTTTGATTGTCCTTTTATATCACTCGTAAATGCCAGTATAAAGAGACAATTGCTGTTTTAAAATAGCAATAACTTCATTTAAATTAGTTTAGCTATAAATTTAAGACACATTTATGAGAAACTATGCAATATCTTTGTAATGATGGTGCAATTTCTTTTGAATGAAAAAGAGGACAGAAAATGCATTAGAAACATAACAATGAGTTATGTAATTCAACAGAGTAGAAACAACTATTATACTTCGGTATCTAACGATGTATGGATGTTAGTTTAATCTTCAAGGAATACATGGCATATGAATATTACTAATTGTGGTATTTAAAAATTATGTATGAAAATATTTAAAATGTCAATATATACTAAACTGCAGAGATAGAACAGGGAGAAAAGTTCTGGCCATGCAGAGATGAACAATTTCTACCTCCAAAACTTCACATGGTTAGTCTCAAAAAGTGATCCATCTTTCTCTCTGTCTCTTTCAAGATATCTCTTTACTTTTTTTCCATTTAGGTCTGTGGCTTGCAATATTGCTACTGAAGGAGTATCATGTATATTATTTTACCTCGTTTCACACTCAGTTTTTGTCTGGACTTTTGTCCAGAGTGATTATTTCTAACTATCATTAGCATAAGAATGAATTAGCTTTATGTGGAAGTTTATTGGTCCATATGAATTTCAGGAGTATTTTTTATAATTAATTCATTATTTTTATTATTTATTTATTTATTTTAATTATAATTTTTATTTTAATTATAGTGGCTTACATTTTGTTCACAGCAATATTTTAGGTATATATTAACATTGAATCAAGGGAATTCCCACCACCGAATTGTCCTCCCTCCACCTCCGCTCCCGTCCTGCCTCCCATAGCCTCCACCCTCACTCCACGGGGCTGCTAGAATGGGTGGTCCCCTCTGTGCCTCACTTACTACTTAGTAATCTTTCAACTGTTTGGTCATGGTACCTTCAGGAGTGTTTTTTATTATTTAATAGTATAATTTTATACTAAGATTTTAAGTATACTTAATATACTAAGATATTTAGTTAGTATATATCTAAAATACTAAGTATATATCTTAGTATACTTAGTATATCTTAGTATAAATATCTTAGTTTACTAAGTATATCTTAGTATATGCCAAAAATACTTAGTATATACTTAAATATACTAAGATATTAAGATATTTATACTGAGATACTAAGATATTTACAATATCTTATAAAATTAATACTGCTTTTTTTAAAGCATTAGGAATGTGAGAAGTGTTAATATTGCACTAAAACAATAGACTAAAGTTTGTCTTTACGGGGCTGGAGAGATAGCATGGAGGTAAGGCATTTACCTTTCATGCAGAAGGTCATCGGTTTGAATCCTGGCATCCCATATGGCCCCCCGTGCATGCTAGGAGCAATTTCTGAGCACAGAGCCAGGAAAAACCCCTGAGCACTGCTGGGTGTGACCCAAAAACCACAAAAAAAAAAGTTTGTCTTTACATAATTTATGATTGTATATACATGAAGGTAAAGAACTGACCATCTATGACAAAAAATGAGGTACATTTGCCTAAGTGGGAAACAAAGGTATTCAGAGAGGGATAAAGATAGAAAAGTTTTTTGGGGAGCAGAATAAAATAAAGAAGGAATGACCAGTGTAGTGAGGAGCCAGGGTCTCAAACTTGCAAACGGCCCTCCGTACTACATTTTGTGGCCCTTCCCTAGAGAAATTTTGTTTTATTTTGTTTTGTTTTAGTTGTTTGGGTCTCACACACACACACACACACACACACACACACACACACACACAATGTTCAAGGCTTACTACTGATTTTTACTCAAGGATCACCCCGACTTTGCCTCCTGTGGCCTTGCAGGTAAATTGAGTTTGAGACCCCTGCATAGGCTAAGTTTGACAAGAAGATATTTTGAAAGCAAGGAAGCTATTTAATCAGTTCACTAGGATTATTTAAGAAAAAATTTTTTGTATTAAATGTTTCTTTCTAAGCCTTGTTTTGAGTTGTTGCTGAACTTATAAGAGAGTATCAGTTGAAAGATATTCTATAATGGGCTGTTCCTGTTCAAAACTTTCATGTCCTCCTGCTTTTCATGGCTTTGACTATACCTTTCATATATAACTTTGTATATTTGTATACAATAAAGTACAAATTATTATTCAATGTTACAAACAAGGAAAATACAAATAAAAATTTCCATTTACTTTTTGTCATTTAATTTTAAAGCCTCTTTCAGTGTTTCTTCCTTTTGGTAAATATCATTTGAAGCAAGACAAAAGTGCAAGACCTCACTCATTTCAGATGAACTCTCTGCATTTAAAGGTGTGACTATAAAAAGATAATTATGACACTGAATGGCCTAAACTTGAATGTTTTTCACTTCAAATTTTTTCAATTAAATCAATAAATTTAAAGTAAAGTTAAAGAAAGTAATAATGAGTTTTCTTTTAGTAATAAAAACTAATCAAGTTGGAAAAGGATTGTGCAGTAACTGAAATGATTCAACAGCTTTAATTAAGGCCATAGTGAGAAATACAATTATAGGCAGTATGCCAAATGGCCTAATTCCTCCCTCTTCCACTTTTACAGTAGCATCACTAAATGAGATGCTCTTTCATATGTTTTGTGTTTATTTTACCAACTTCAGTGATTAATACTTAAAATTCAAGTCAAGAAACATGATAACAAATTATTTAAATCACCAGTGCCTGGTGATACAAAAATATGCTTATTAAATAATACCACTATCTGTGAGAAGACTATTAATTGCATATATAAAAATTTTAATACTGAAATATTTTGGCACATGGATTTTTAATTAAAATCAGCCCAGTGATTGTTTTAGAGGGTTTCTCTTTGCTTTTGCCAGGAGCAAATTTAATTTAATTTGTTGACACAAAACTACAGCACACTTAAAAGTAAAATATACATTATATTAAAAAGATAGTAACTAGTCAAATATACTAATTAATAATTCATTTTTGCTCATGGTTCATAATTTTTTAGGAGATGTGGTTATCAAAGCTGATTGTTAGCACTAGGTTCTGAAAATATTTTCCTGATAGATAAGAAACCAAATGAAAGAGAACAGGGAATAATAAGGAGTGGATATTATGACTCTGGATAATAGACTCTTGGAAACATAAAGATGAGATTTTTTTTAAAGACACCCAGTTTAGGGGTTGTGAATGTATAAAAATGAAAGCCTGATGTTTGTGCCTATTGTGGTTGATTTTTCAACATATGTCCCCCTCTCAGTATCATAGATCTCTCAAATTTTTATGCACTATGTCTAATCCCTCACCCAGCTTGTTGAGTTGGCCTTGCCCCAAAGCATCTCTTTTTGGGGAAATCATAAGAACAACAAAGAACAACAATCTCTTCTAGTTCAATTTACAAGCAAAGAGACCAAACAGTATTACAAGAACTTGTTTGCTTTTTACTGTGAACTGGACAGACTTAAACTCCTGAGGACAGGAATCAATCTCTCAATTTTATCTCTTTACAAGCTTATTTGTCTAGAGTAAAAGATAATTTGTTCTTGCCTAAAACCAATAGTAAAGGCATATGGGTCAAATGATTCTCCACGAGTAATTGTCATTTGCTTATTATGGAAGAACTGTGCATCAAAATATTTCTTTTAGAAGTGCTAACTCAAAACCAAAATTTGAATATGCTATATTAAAAATGATCCAAAATGTGAAATTTTTGATCCCACAGTAGGGAGACTCAATATGGATAACCTACACCATACATGTAGGTCACATATGAAAGAGATGTCTATATCAAATGTTTTTATGTACCCCAGATAAATAAAAAATACAGACAGGAATATATTTTCTGACTTTCTCCTACTTGTATTTCTTTTATTTTTGGTTATGTTTTTGGTTTTTTTGTTTGTTCTTTGTTTTTTGGCCACACAGTGACTCTCAGGGGTTACTCCAGGCTATGTGCTCAGAAACCGTTCATGGCTTGTGGGACCATATGGGACTTAGGGAGGATCAAACTGTAGTGCATCTCTGTGCCACCACTCCAGCCCCTGGTTATGTTTTTGTCTTAAGTTGCTTTTGATGGGCAAACCTGGTGCTACTTAGAGCTTACTCATGATTATACTCAGGTATCACTCCTGGTTAGCTAATATTCAGTGCCAGGGATTGAATTTGCTTTGAGCATATGAAAGACAAGTCCCATACTTGCTGCATATTTTTCTATACCTTAGTTATTTTTTCAATATATAAAATTATAGTTTCTTTGAGTCTATGAGACTGCATATCTGTGGAGACCAAACAAAAAGGATGCTTATATTTACATCCAGTCTTAAAACTGGGAGTTTTATAAATAACTTAGAAATTTAAATATTAACTTCATTTAACCTGAGGCTACTCATTTATGTAATTTTATATCAAATCATCAAATATAGTGAGAATATAAAATATAACATTTTATAGGCTATCGTATTCACAAAAAATAGGTATTAAATTTCAGTTCCTGTTTTTTATTCTTATGAGGCCAGTGAGGTGGCGCTAGAGGTAAGGTGTCTGCCTTGCAAGCACTACCCAAGGAAGGACCGTGATTTGTTCCCCCGGCATCCCATATGGTTCCCCCAAGCCAGGGGCGATTTCTGAGCGCTTAGCCAGGAGTAACCCCTGAGCATCAAACGGTTGTGGCCCAAAAACACCAAATAAATAAATAAATAAAAATAAACGGTTTAAAGAAAACATGTACTTGGTACTATGGTCTACTGATTGTAATTCTTGATTACTAAGAATATATATTTTTACTGTATTGTTTTTTACTATTTACATATTTATTAGCAATCACACACATATACAATTGATAAACCATGTTATTAAACTTGAAGGCAAGGAATAAAAGAAAAGTAAAAAGAAAATTTATATCTTTGTAATTTTATTATAGAGTTCAGAGATGGATATCTATCAGCAACTCAATTAGACTTATGATATTGGCAGAATATGAAAAGCATGTATTTCCTTTTATTTTTGTAAAACCTTATTTGGGATTATTAGTTTAAAATATTACTAAAGAAAAACTAAAATAGAAAAAGTGGAGCAGGGCCAAGCTACAGAATAAAGAGAAATTGTGTTTACATTCTCTCACTAACATGGCAGATATACAACAAATATTGGATTAATTGCAACAGATTGAAAAGCCTCTAAGGAAATCTTCTATTGCAAGAGACAAAAAGAGAGTATACTGATGAATTAGTGGAAAAAGACACTCTCTCCACAACACACCAGTATGGGGCTAGCTGCCATTGGAAAGAAATTTCTAAGGCATAGAACTTTAGGTTAAAGGCATAGATTATTTCACTTAACAGCTGGTAGACCAATTTTGTGATCCCATATCAACAACACTAGAAGGGGAGGCAACAAACTACAGCTTATAAATAAGGGCCTCAGTCACTGGCAAGTAGATCATCTCATGGTGAGCTTTAACAACATAGCAACAGTAGAATTGATGGGACCGTCTTGAAACTTACTGTCCAAAGTATCATCCCAAAGGACACAAACCCTGAAAAAAGCTTTACCCGCTGCCGTAAGGAAATTGCCACATTAGCTCAGAACTGAGAAATGTTAATCTAGAATGTTTTCTCCTGTATATAAACTTTTTCAGTCCCAATCCACATGTAACTGCTGTCAAACATGATATGGATCACACTAAACAGAGTGAGTTACCAGAGAGGCCCCTCTCTGCTATGTTGGTATTATGCTCCATGATAAACTACTGCTCTATGCTGTATTGTTGGACTGTTGGACTGCTCATTCCATGTCTAGCATCTCACCCTATTATATCTACCTTTGTAAATATTTCCTGCCCACATAAGTTCAAAAATCAGATACCCTACATATCTTTCAAAACAAATATCCAGGGATTAAAGGAACATTCAACATGAGAGACAGAAGTCATTCCACTGATGGGGAAAACTACTTTGAGGAATTCTAGTTACAGCAGATCTACATAAATTTTTCTAAGAATGTTACAAAGCAGTAAATTCTAAAGATTATCTAAGAAATTAAGATTTTGTTGGAAAAGAATTAATTCACCAAAGATTTGAAACATACGAAAGTATAAGAAAATTCTAAAGAGAAATTATGAAGAAAAGAACAAAGTAACAGGTAGCATCAGAGAGTTAGTACAGGGTTTAAGGCACATACTTTTCACGCTGTAAACCCTAATTTAACCACTAATACCATATTCCCTACAAACATCACCAGGTGTAAGTATGGAGAATCCCAAGCATGACAGGATAGCACTAGTCCTTTCCTATAGAGCACTATAGAGTCCTGAGAATTTCCATCCTCAAGTTCTTACATAGAATAGCCAGCATAGATGGCTGAGAATCTTTAGGAGGAGCCCTAGAGCTTCCTGGCAGCCATTTTTATTCTGCTCCCAAAACAATGAATACAGTAAGTGAATTTTTAAACTATGTTATAGGCATATTCAACAGTAGAATCACCAAAGCTAAAGCAATAATATTCTTAATGGACATTTTCCAGCTTAATCACCTTTAAAAAGATGAATATACATCCCTTATATAAAAATTTCTTTAGAATATCATATATTAGGATGTATAATGAGCATAAATAAGGTCATGAAAATATATTCTAACAGGTATCGTTAGTGTTCTAATGAAATAGAACAAAAATCAACCACAAAAGGAAATTTGGGAAAACTAAGATATTTAGGAACTAAACAATGAGTTAATGACTCAATGAGGTAATCAAATAGGGTTCTTAAAAATCTTGGAAACAAATAAGAATAAGAAACAGATAATAGATCATATAATACGTCACCAAAGTTGTAACAAGAGGAATAACATATCAATTCATAATAATGTATAATTGATAGGAAATTTAGTGTCTAATGACAAAATATTCTCATAAAGAGCAATAGTGTATGGGAGACATTTTCTTTTCAGATAGAGAGAAAATTGAAGTTAAATTATAGAACTTGGTGGCCAGAAAGATAGCATGGAGGTAGGGCGTTTGCCTTGTATTCAGGACAGTGCCTCAAATCCCGGCATCCTATATAGTCTCCCAAGCCTGCCAGGAGCAATTTCTGAGTGTAGAGCCAGATGTAACACACACACACAAAAAAAAAAAAAATTATAGAACTTTCTTGATAAGTTCTATAATTATTTCTTCACTTTATAATTTTATAATTAAATTTTTGACATTGAAATTGGTAGGAATTGCAATCCCTTCATAATATGTATTGGCAGAAAATTTAAAAACACTGAATTTAGTAACATCATATTATGTAATCTGAGCTATGGAAAATGTATCTAATGAATTAAATCATGTAGCCTAATATTTACAAAGTGCTGAAATTGCTGTCTATTTTTTCTGTCTCTATTGCAAAGAATGAAAGAAGAGAAATAACTTACACACCACTTTGTTTAGTAAAATGTCATATTAATATGATTAGAAATTTCTTTATGAAACTATGTATCACTCATATTATAGAGAAACTGATAATGCCAAACAACTGACTTAATAAAAATAAAAACTGAGGATCTGGGCCAGTGAGGTGGCGCTAGAGGTAAGGTAAGGCAAGCACTAGCCAAGGAAGGACTGCGGTTCGATCTTCCGGCATCCCATACGGTCTTCCCAAGCCAGGGAGAATTTCTGAGTGCTTAGCCAGGAGTAACCCCTGAGCATCAAACAGGTGTGGCCCGAAAAACCAAAAAAAAAAAAAATAGAAGAAAGAACTGCGGGATGGAACAATAGCACAACAGATAGGGCATTTGCCTTGCATGCAGCTGACCCAGATTCAATTCCTGACATCCCATATGATTCACTGGACCAGCCAGGAGTGATTACTGAGTGCGGAAACAGGAGTAACCCCTGAGAAAAGCCAGGTATGTCCCCCATAAAAGAAAGGCTAAAATCAACCTTAATTTATTAACTTTTAATTTATATGTTATTCAGATTCAAAGATGCATTAACACCAGTAATATTAAAAAAATCCGTTTCTTTTTAAAGCAAAATATCCATAATATAACTTAATGTAAGTGCCCAGCAATTTCAACCCACTCCATAAAACTAAAGGAAAATATTCATATGTTCACCCAAATTCACGTTTAAAATGTGCCTGGTACCAATTGTCATAATAGCTCCATACTAGAACTATATGCCACTGTTAAAGGAACAAATTGTGGCATTGTAGGACACTACAAATATTTGAGAGCACTAGAAATCACATATCACAAATACCAAACCATAACTATACATTATGATTTGTTGGATCATAGAAACAAGGCACAAAAGATTATATGCTACATAATATTTTTATATGAATTTTTGGGTTTGGGCACACCCAGGGGTGTTCATGGCTTATTCTTTGCTCTTTGATCAGGGTTTACTACTGGCACTCTTTGGGCACCATCTATGGTACCTGTGCTTCACCTTTGTACTACCTTTCTGGTCCCTTTAAGTGAATTTTGAAACAAGTAAGAGAAATAATTTGATGCCAGGATAATAGTGATGTTATTGCTTTTTGAGGCCAGGATAATAGTAATTCTGAGAGTGTAAGGAAAAATGATGGAAACATATATAACGCAGTTCCAATTTATTAAAATAATGGACTAGTATGGGGTCGTCTGAGATTTTTGCTCTATCTACTGAGTACACTGGTATTCTTACTTTATGAAACATTAAACTTTTAGGTTCCATTTTGCCGAGAGCAAACACACAATTTGGTGGTATTTTCTAAATGAAATTGCACTTCAATAAGTTTAAGCAAAAATAAACTTAATAAGACATTATACATATTCAGGTAAAGAGATTGAGCTTATTTGAAAATATCTTAAATTTGATGCTTAATATAAGCTAAAAAGGCTGAATAAGTTTTAATTAAAGTTAGTTATGGGCTTGTTGCTGCTATGTGCTCTGAAGCACAGCAGGCAGACATTCTGGACTATGTTCTCAACTCTCTTGTGTTCTGAACCTTGGTCCTCCCGACCGTTATTCCCTGGGACTCCTTTTACAGCAAAGGCCTATAATGTCTTAGGGATCTTATACAGGGTTACAGGTGAAGAATATGATTGGAAGCCAGAAACTCCAGCGGAAGCTTTTCATAACAATGTGTTTTAATGTCTTAACATTACTAGATTTAAAATAACCTCTCAGCTTCTCTGTCCACAGGAGTTCTTATATACAGTGGGTGGATACCCTAATTTGATACCTCAGTGCTCAGTCACTCTAGATAACATATTCAGTTTGCATTATGAAAATGTCCAGATAGAAAACTATAAAACTCTGCTCCAAGAAATAAGAGAGGACACACGGAAATGGAAACGCATACCCTGCTCATGGATTGGCAGGATTAACATCATCAAAATGGCAATACTCCCCAAGGCATTATACAGATTTAATGCCATCCCTCTAAAGATACCCATGACATTCTTCAAAGAAGTGGATCAGACACTTTTGAAATTCATTTGGAACAATAAACACCCTCGAATAGCTAAAGCAATCATTGGGAAAAAGAATATGGGAGGAATTACTTTCACCAACTTTAAACTGTACTACAAAGCAACAGTTATCAAAACAGCATGGTATTGGAATAAGGATAGGTCCTCAGATCAGTGGAATAGGCTTGAATACTCAGAAAATGTTCCCCAGACATACAACCACCTAATTTTTGATAAAGGAGCAGGAAATCCTAAATGGAGCAGGGAAAGCCTCTTCAACAAGTGGTGTTGGCACAATTGGATAGCCACTTGCAAAATATTGAACTTAGACCCCCAGCTAACATCATGTACAAAGGTAAAATCCAAATGGATTAAAGACCTCGATATCAGCCCCAAAACCATAAGATATATAGAACAGCACATAGGCAAAACACTCCAGGACATTACAGGCATCTTCAAGCAGGAAACTGCACTCTCCAAGCAAGTGAAAGCAGAGATTAACAGATGGGAATATATTAAGCTGAGAAGCTTCTGCACCTCAAATGAAATAGTGCCCAAGATACAAGAGCCCCCCACTGAGTGGGAGAAAGTATTCACCCAATACCCATCAGATAAGGAGCTAATCTCCAAAATATACAAGGCACTGACAGAACTTTACAAGAAAAAAACATCTAATCCCATCAAAAAATGGGGAGAAGAAATGAACAGACACTTTGACAAAGAAGAAATACACATGGCCAAAAGACACATGAAAAAATGTTCCACATCACTAATCATCAGGGAGATGCAAATCAAAACAACGATGAGATACCACCTCACACCCCAGAGAATGGCACACATCACAAAGAATGAGAATAAACAGTGTTGGCGGGGATGTGGAGAGAAAAGAACTCTTATCCACTGCTGGTGGGAATGCCGTCTAGTTCAACCTTTATGGAAAGCGATATGGAGATTCCTCCAAAAACTGGAAATCGAGCTCCCATACGATCCAGCTATACCACTCCTAGGAATATACCCTAGGAACACAAAAATACAATACAAAAACCCTTTCCTTACACCTATATTCATTGCAGCACTATTTACCATAGCAAGACTCTGGAAACAACCAAGATGCCCTTCAACAGACGAATGGCTAAAGAAATTGTGGTACATATACACAATGGAATATTATGCAGCTGTCAGGAGAGATGAAGTCATGAAATTTTCCTATACATGGATGTACACGGAATCTATTATGCTGAGTGAAATAAGTCAGAGAGAGAGAGAAAAATGCAGAATGGTCTCACTCATCTATGGGTTTTAAGAAAAATGAAAGACACCCTTGTAATAATAATTTTCAGACACAAAAGAGAAAAGAGCTGGAAGTTCCAGCTCACCTCAGGAAGCTCACCACAAAGAGTGATGAGTTTAGTTAGGGAAATAACTACATTTTGAACTGTCCTAATAATGAGAATGTATGAGGAAAATGGAGAGCCTCTCTAGAGTACAGGCGGGGGTCGGGTGGGGTGAAGGGAGACTTGGGACATTGGTGATGGGAATGTTGCACTGGTGATGGGTGGTGTTCTTTACATGACTGAAACCCAAACACAATCATGTATGTAATTAAGGTGTTTAAATAAATTTAAAAAAAAGAAAAAAAAAGATTTATTTCTGCAGAAATAACTATCAATTGTTTTCATCAAATCATTCTTCTCATCATATCTGTAATTCCAAAGCATCATCATAAATTAAAAAAAATACAAAAAAAGAAATAATTCTTGCATAATTCATGTAAATAATTAATGAAAATACTAAGAATACTGTAAAATTAAATATATCTACATAGATGAATAGGGGATGTTTTTAATAAAGACATCCTTAAATAAAAATTGATGTGATAAGAAAAAAAAAAGAAAATGTCTAGATAAAACATTCCAATATACCCTTCTTCTCTGGTTGATAGCCTCTATTAGGACCTAAAGTATGTGACCATCCAGACCTCTGAAATAATCAACTGCAAACCTCAGACTTATATAACAGGACCTACTACTCATCGAACATGTTTGGGCAAATTAACATTTCCTTTCTCTCTCCTTTTTCTCTCTTCTCACTACTTTTTTTCCTTTCTCCCCTTTCTTCTTCTACTTCTTCTTCCACATTATTATCTTGATTTATTAATTTTTAACCTTATTTTTTACTATATTTACCTACTTTTCTGTTCTTCTCTTATCTTCTGATATTTCTTCCTCTTTTTCTTAAGCTATACCTAAGCTAATTTTGTGATCTTTTGTTGAAAAGTTTGGGTTTTTTTTTTTTTTTTTTTGGTTTTTTGGTTTTTGGGTCACACCCAGTGGTGCTCAGGGGTTACTCCTGGCTATACACTCAGAAATCGCTTCTAGCATGCTCAGGAGACCATATGGGAAGCCAGGATTCCCTCTGCCTGCAAGGCAAATGCCTTACCTCCATGCAATCTCTCTGGCCCCTTGAATTTTGTGATCTTTTTTGGAAAATTAAAATTGATATTGTTTTAAGTTCTTTTGGTGACAAAAATTGCATTTGAACCATGGATATTCACAGATAAAATGAAAAGATAATTTTATATCTTTAAGAGCTTCCTAGCAATTCCTATGCATAAAAATTTTTACTAAAAAATGCAAAATCTAACTTTAGTACAAATTTAAATAAAAACATTTCAGTAAGTAAAATTAAAACAAAAAAAGTTCTCATCCATGGATAACAAATTTTTTAATTTTATCAGTAATATCCTTTTTTGTTTTGTTTTGTTTTGTTTGGCCACACCTGGTGATGCTCAGGGGTTACTCCTGGCTATGCATTCAGAAATTGCTTCTGGCTTGGGGGACCATATGGGACTCCACTGCATCGAATCGTGGACTGTCCTAGGCTAGTGCCGGTAAGGCAGACACCATACTGCTCACACCACCATTCTGGCCCCTATCAGTAATATTCTAATCAGGCCACATGGACAGAAGAAATCCCAAATAGCTTAATTTTAAGGAGAAAAATCCTCGACACAAGTTATTTATTTTGTTGATTTTTACTTTTTATTTTAGGCACCACTATTTAGCTGTTAACAATAGAGTTTCATTCATAAAACATTCCAGAACCATATCTTCCACCAGGGTGTCAGTTGTTCTCCATCATAGTCTGTGTCCCTTCCCCATTTTAGGTCACTCCATTTCCTATGCCCCATGCTTCATACAAAAGATCAATTCTCTGTTTCTATTGCCTCTATAGGGTATTCAGTTAGTATATGTAAATGAATATATATGTATATATTAGTCATGTGCAAACACTACACATTAATCTTAAGAAAAGTGATCTTTGTTTTATTTAAATAGTCAAAATTGCATAAATAGTGATTATGCATTTCAGTTCAGCACACACAATATCTCAATCCCTACAATTTGGTTGTACATTACTAGCCTCATTACTTACTCCCCAATAATTTTTCATTATAAAGTAATTTGAAAGATGAAGGTTAATTGAATGTAGCATCATCAAGATGAACATATGATGACTTAACACTGACATTGTGAATGAATTCAGACACTAAATATTGTCTGAGTTATGTTTAGTGTTTCTATTATCTCAAATATTTAAATATATCATGAATTTCTTAGCAAACATAATTAAATCTATTGAGTTTTCTTTAGATCGCTTCAGGATTTCAGAAACCAATATGTTTATGACCAAATATGTATTAGAAACTATAAAATACATTACTAAATTAAAAATTTATTTAAAAATAATAATTTCAAAATATAGCTTTTGCATTTATGTCTTCTTTAACAAAAATACAATGTATTTTTGTGAGTCATGTTATCACTTTTTTATTTTTAAATTAGGCATAAAAACTAATATTTGTATTAGAAATATTTTAAGAGAAAATGATTTAGTTTTTAACTACATTTCAAAAGACTTTACATTTTCTTTGTAAGCAGAGTACATTAAGAAAAATAACAACTTTTTATTTTGGTGTCTGTGTACATCATATTTAAACTAAATATACTGACAGCTATTGAAGTGGCTGAGCCTGCCAAGAGGGCAAGCTTAGGTGTTGAAAGAAAATGGAGGCAATGGTAGAGAGAATGTTATACTAGTTGTGGGACTGTTGACAAAAAAACAGATTCCCAAAACAGTTGTTTTACTAGCATGTTTGTAAACCAAAGTATTAAATAAAGTTGAAAACATAAAGTGTTTACAGTAAAAACTGAAGTGATAGGAGAGTGGTTCAGATGAAATAGCCTGACAGGCAGTTGAACCCTGGCAACACATGTCTCCTTGGTATTGCTGGTACAATCCTGGAGACACCAGGTATAATTGGTATTAGCCTGAAAGCCTGTATGAATTTCTGCTCCTAAAAGCCACTTGAGAGAGTGCTTCAAAAAAGAAGGGTCTGTAAAGGAACCTGCTAAAAGAATTTAAATATCAAGTTTACTGCTAAAGTAAATCTAAAACATTTTGTTTTTGATTAGATATCATTTTTTAAGTTAAAACTCAAATATTTGGTATAAAAACTTGAGCTAATTTCTACAATAAGCAAATGCATGATTGAAGAGTCTGTATAAATAAAGAGTATAAAATATATAGCAAATCTGTACAAGACATAAAACTATTTATTGAAAACTTATCATGGACCAGCATAGATCCAGATTCTCAGGATAAAGCAATAAGTAAAACAAAAGAGGGAATTTTTGGCTTTGTAAATCCTTCATTCTAATAAAAGAGACTGGCAATAAATGCAATAAAGAAGTAAATTAGAGGACTGAGAGATAATACAGGGATTAAGGTGTTTGCCTTGCTGTGTCTGACCCTAAATTGATCTCTGTGGCACATGAATACTCAAGGACGCTTAGGTTTGTCTCTGAGCAATAGCCACAAACAGCCATCAAGCACCACTAGATGTGATGCAAACCAAAGTAAAGTATTATATCTAGAATATTATTTTATTGTTTCTAAAATAAATAAGTTAATGCAAAATGGCAGGAAACAAAAATTGGGGGAGCAAAAAATTTCTATAACTGTAGACAGAAAATGATATATGAGAATGCAAATAAAGAACAAAACTGCAAAGAAATAAAGAGCAAGAAATATGCAAACTAGAAGGACATTCAAGAAAAAGACAGACTGAAACCCAACTACAAACATGTTTGTAACTATGGTCCTTAAATAAATATATTAATAAGTAAATCTTATTTTCAAAAAAGTAAAGAAAAAGACAAAACTAAGCACTGTGATTGTTTCAGCACAGTGAAATTGAAACAAAGTGAAGAAGCCAAAGAGTAGTTGGAGAAAACTAAAAGGCAGTTGGGGATGGTGAAAATTTGGGTTTGCTCAAAGCAAAAATGTTTCTCTATTGCTTTGAGAGAAATACCGGTTTCAACAATATTATGTTGGCTACTGTATTAAGAATAGATTAAAGAGATATATTGAAATATGACCACCAAACATTGACACAATAAGGGTATGCTAAACCAGAATTGTAGTGATGACATCAGAGGTGGTACAATTCATTGTGCTGATCATCTCATATCACCAAAAGAGTCATGTAAATTAAATTATTAAAAATCTGAACATAAAATTTTCTTTCACAATCATGGTAGCCACAACTCAAAGATTCATTAGCTTTATTTACCATATTGAGTAATTAAGGTAAGAATTCTTTCCATTCCTATAGAACAAACTAATGTAACTGGTTGAACTTCTTGGAAAAATTGAACTTTGAACCATGAGAGAAAGGGTAATCAAGAAGTATATTTGACTTCTGAAACTATCAAGAATGAGTATATGGAGATAGAGGAATCAGATTGTAAGGATTGTCTTTGAATTATCTTTGAAAGTGCTAATCTTTATTAGGCCTCAAATGTAGTATTCAAGTAGACAAATGAATCCAGTTGAAGGAAAACTTCTAGGCTGGAACCAAGGTTAGATTTGTCATATGCCAAGAACTCTTTTGAACAATTGCATAACTCACCCTACTTTCACAACAACTTTGTAAACTAAGTGTTATTATTTTCATTTTATACATGAAGAAACAAAGGCACAGAAAAAGATATTTTTTATTTAGAAGGGTGAGAATTTGAGCTGTGAGAGATAGTTTCCTTTGTTATTCAAAGAAATCTCTTGAATAATGAAGCCAAAGAAAATAAAGTGATGAGATATGGGAAATTTATTATCCCTTCAGCATCTTTTGATTCTGGGAGTAACCAAAAGATTATTTTGACCCAATTGGAGAGAGATTAATGCAACCTATTTCTAAAGATATTGCAAACTAAAACAGTTATGAATAATACAAGAAACTTTTAAATGTTAAATTTGAAACAAAAATGTAGCAGCATGTTTGGCAAAGCTAATAAAATCTTAGTATTACAATTTATGAATTATGCATTGTTTTACTTTATCCATGAGAAAGTTGCTCCAAAATAATATTATTTTTATAATATATTTATTTAAGCACCATGATTACAAACATGATTATAGTTATGTTTCAATCATAAAAAAACACCCCTGTTCACCAGTGCAACATCCACCAAAGCTCCCATTCCTCCCTCACCTTATGCCTGTATTTGAAAGACATTCTACTTCTCTCACTCATAAACATTGTCATGGTAGTTGTTAGTGAAGTTATTTCTCTAATTGCACTCACCACTCTGTAGTGAGCTTCATATCATGACTTGGTCCTTCCAGCCATCATCTATATTGCTTCTGGGTTTATTGCAAGAATGTCTTTTATTTTAAAACCCAAGTATGTATAAGAAAATTCATGACTTCTTCTCTCCTGATGGCTGCATAATAATCCTTTGTGTATATGTATTATAGTTTCTTTAGCTATTCATCTGTTGAAGGTCATCTTGCTTGTTTCCAGATTCTGGCTATTGTTAATAGTGCTACAATGAATATAGGTGTAAGAAAGGCATTTTTACATTGTGTTTTTGTGTTCCTAGGGCATATCCTTAAGAGTGTTATAGCTACATCATATGGGAGCTCAATTTCCAGTTTTTTAAGGAATCTCCATATTATTTTCCATAAGAGATGGACTAGATGGCATTCTCATAGCAGTGAATGAGAGATCCTTTCTCTCCACATCTCCGCCAGCACTGATTGTTCTTTTTTTATATAAATCTTTATTTAAGCACCAAGATTACAAGCATGTTTATAGTTGGGTTTTAGTTATAAACAGAATATCCCACTTCACCAGTGCAACATTCCTACCACCAATGCCCTCCCCCACCCCCGCCTGTATTCGTGACAGGCATTCTACTTCTCTCATTCTTTAACATTGTCAGGATAGTTGTTAAGAGTAGTTATTTTCCTAAAAGAGTTCACCACTCCTTGTGGTAAGCTTCAAATTGTGAGCTGGTCCTTCCAGTCTTAAAACCCATAGATGAGTGAGACTATTCTGTGCCTATCTCTCTCCCTCTGACTTATTTCACGCAGCATAATATAGTCCATGTACATTCATGTATAGGAAGATTTCATGAATTCATATCTTCAGATGACTGCATAATATTCTATTGTGTATATGTACCACACTTTCTTTAGCCATTCATTTGTTAAAGGACATCTTGGTTGTTTTCAATGTCTGGCTATTGTAAATAGTGCGGCAATGAATATGGTGTGAGGAAGAGAATTTTGAATTGTATTTTTGTTTTCCAACTGTATATCCCTAGGAGTAGGTTAGCTGGATTATATGGTAGTTCAATTTCCAGTTTTTTGAGGAATCTCCATATCATTTTCCATCAAGGCTGGACTAGAAGGCATTCCCATCAGCAGTGAATAAGAGTTCCTTACTCTCCATGTCACTGTCAGCACTGATTGTTCTTGTTCTTTGTGATGTGTGCCAGTCTCTGTGGTTTGAGATGGTACCTCTTTGTAGTTTTGATTTGCATCTCCCTGATGATTAGTGATGTGGAACATTTTTTCATGTGTCTTTTGCCCATTTGTATTTCTTCTTTGACAAAATATCTGTCATTTCTTCTACCCAATTTTTGATGGGATTAGATGTTATTTTTTTTTCTTGTAAAGTTCTGTCAGTATCTTGTATATTTTGGAGTTTAGCCCTTTGATGGATATTGGGGAAATAGTTTCTCCCATTCTGTGGGTAGCTTTTGTATCTTAGGCATTATTTCCTTTGAGATGCAGAATCTTCTCAGTTTAATACGTCCTGTCTGTTTATCTCTGCTTTCACTTGTTTGGAAAGTGCTGTTTCCTCCTTGAGGATGACTTTAGTTTCAATGTCATATAGTGTTTTACCTATGTGTTGTTCAATGTACCTTATGGTTTTAGGCATGATATCAAAGTCTTTAATCCATCTGGATTTGATCTTTGTGCATGGTGTTATATGGGGGTCTGAGTACACTTTTTTGCAAGTGGCTAACCAGTTGTGCCAACACCACTTGTTGAAGAGGCTTTCCTTGCTCCATTTTAGTTCTGTTCCCAAGACACTAATATTTGACATTTAGTCCATTGACCTTGAGGGAGATGATTGTCTTGGGATTTAATGTCATCTTTGTGTATAAGTTTGGTTTATCTATTGATCTGTCTTGTCTTAATCTAATTTTTATTTTAACAAAAACTTAAAATCAGTTTTATTCTTTTTTGATTTGACAAAAGTTATTTAATGCACTATTTAATACACTATTTTTTCTTACTTGTTTAGGCTCTTATATGTTTGTGAAGTAATTTAATTCCATGATACTGCTTCATTTATACTTCACTCATCAAAATGCTATAGCATTTGCTATTCAAAAATTTTTATGAGAAATTACATCTAAAAATTCTAACATTTTATAAACCATTCTTCAACTTACTATTTTTCAAGCTTGAAAGTCACATTTTTTTTCCCATGGCATGTAGAACTAGAACCTCAAATTTGACTTTAATTTTATGTAGTTTGAAAATAAAGTAGTAGGACATTTTTGAGTTCTTGTAGGCTCTTTTAATTTAGTAGACTTGGGTTGTCTCTGATGTAATTTCAATAATTAAAAATCTCAGTAATAAATATAGCTTTTGTATTATCTTTTAATGGAAATGTTTCCACACTGGGAATGAAAAAATAACATTTTCATTATTTTTCAATCTTTCTAGGTTGAAAAATTTAACACATTATGTTGTCTAATTATCTTATTTGTCATTGACAAAACCTTCAAACCAACATAATAGCCTCTGTCACAGTATTTAAACTGCAATGCGCATTATGTATGCTCTCAACAGTGCATTCTGTGGCAAGCAACAATTAACATGTTAAAAAGCAAATACTAAAAAACTGCATTATATCATGTCTACAAAAGAAGAATGTTTCTTAATCACTATGTTATTTGGACTTTTTAATGTTCTCCACGTACGATATTAATGGACTAAAATTAACTCAAAGTAAATACAAAATGAGGGTAATCTTATTTCTATTCAGCTCAACCATGTGACAAAACCACAATTATTTTTGGGCCGAAGAGATAGCATGGAGAAAGGACATTTGCCTTGCATGCAGAAGGACTGTGGTTTGCTATCCCATATGGTCCCCTGAGAGTGCTAGGAGTGATTTCTGAGCATGGAGTTTTGAGTAACTCCTGAGCGCTGCCAGGTATGATCCCACTCCAAAATTAAAAAAAAACCCACAATCTTTTGGATACAAAATAAAATAATTACAATAGCATTAGGACATTTAATATATTTAGACTTCTAAATATTTGACTGTCAATTTTAGGTTGAAAAGTGACTCAATATAGGTACATGGAAGGACCTGTATCTAACCATAAATATGTTCATATAGAAATTATTAATTTTTATATTTCTTTAACAGAAAAGTATAACTTGTATATTGTAAAATACCCATTCATATTGTTATAGTTTTCTAATCCATATGTTATCTTGATACAAAATTTCACTTCAGATATTAATATTTAATAAGGTCTGTTAGGCATTCTAAGTAGATTTTGCATTTATAATCCTTTTATCTCACTAGACAAAAAATGAACAGTTCATTCATACTACTTGTCTTTTTTTAGTCTGTTGTCTTCATTTTAGGATTCAAACTGGTGTTCTCTCATGAGCCAGAGATAACAAGAAGAATAATGGAGGAGAAAATATCTCATAAAATGCCCACTGGGAAGTATAAGTTTATTTCTGTTCACAATCCACTGGGCCAAGACAATTACATGAAAATTAATATATATGGATGTAAAGAGATACATTTCTTCCAACTTGTTAAAGTGAGAAGGCTAAATAATGGCAAAAGCTCTTATGACTGCCAACAGAGTTTGTTCTATCATGTAAGATCCTCTTCAAAGGGGTGTGAATACAGGGCATGAGGTACAAAAAGGTTCTACCCTTTTTGATCATTGTGATTGCATATGTTTCCCTGAGTATTGCAGAAGTGAATCCTGAGCACAAAGCCAGGAGATAGACCTGAACACCACCAGGTGTTTGGTGCCCCCAAATAAACAAACCCACTTCAGAATGCAGTTCACTAATGAGCAATATTATTCTAAATATAATAAAATAATATTTATTATTAAATGCATATGTGGTTAATATTAATAAAAATTTGTTGGTAAAATATAATCTCAATATATATCAAATCAGCCAAGAAAGTAACATTTGTGTAGCATGTTGTATAGGGAAATAAAAATATCATTATTTTGCGCAGTTGAATTCACTCTTCTACACTTAGATAAAGTAAAGACTTGCACACTTAGTAGGATTGGATCATAAATCACTGAACAAAATCAAATCATAATGAGAAAAGAATGCTTTGTGAAGCCATATTTACTGTTGACTATGATTTGTAACTAGTATTTGCAAGTGTCTAATCTGATGTTGATTCAAGTAAGTTTGAAGAAAATGTAATCAATTCTCTTCTGTTTTTGACTTTGGGAATCATGTTGATTTATACAAATACCATCCCAAGTACATTACTTTCTCCCTTTTACCCCCTTATCTTTTATTTATACCTAAATAATTGCAAGATGTCATATAGATGGTGCTGGAAAGAACTGATAAACTATGAAAAATGTCCTTTTTTTTTTTTTTACAAGAAAGCAGATGGTATATGCATGGCGTTCAATCAATTTACATGCTAAAAAACTACACCGCTAAAGTTTTACATAACATTAAAAATTCAAGTAATACTGTGAGAAAAAATATGTGAAACTGTACAAATAAAAATTTATGAGCATGAGTATCTTGATATTTCATGTTTTAAGATAAATTATTTTCAAATAGTTTGGATCCAGAATATAAAAGCAAAGTTGTAATTCTATTATTAGTTTTTCCCAGGAGTACTTATAAAATGAAAATAGGACTACCAAAACAAGATTAATACTAAATTTGTGGGACCATGCATCATTTTCTCAAGCATAGCTTTTCTTTATTTAATCTAAAAGACATCGAATATTAGGTTGGAGCTGTTGCACAATCGGTAGGGCTTTTTGCCTTGCACATACTAACTTAGGATGAACCACTGTTCGAGCCCCCCGCATCCCATATGGTCCCCCAAGGCAGGAGAGTTTTCTGAGTGCATAGCCAGGAGTAACCCCTGAGTGTCACCGGGTGTGGTACAAAAAGCAAAAATAAATAAATAAATAAATAAATAAAAGATCTGATATTATAAAGCCTGACAACTTACATATTCAAAAAACTTAAACAGCACTTTCTTCGAGACCACCTCCATGTCTTAAATTAATACAAGCACAAAAAAATATAAGTTTAGTAAATTTTATTAAATGAATAAGAATGTTTAGTCAATTTGAATAACTTTCTAAGCTATGGATTGTACCCTTTTAAATTTTGTTTTGGGATTTCACCTTGTGGTGTTCAGGACTTTCTCCTGATGTTGTGCTCAGGAATCACTCCTGGAGGGGCTTGTGAGGGACTTTTATAGGGTACTGGAAATTAAGCCTGAGTAAGGTACAGGCAAAGCAAATCTCCTTCCCACTATACTGTCTTTGCAGCCATGTTTCCATTTGCCAAGATAAGTATATCACATACAAGAAAGATAAAACATTAAGATATAACACTTTAAGAAATAATTCAAATATTAGGAGTCAAACTTAAAAAATACCGTATATACAAAAGTATATGCCGAGTTTTTTTCCGGCACAAAATTTGTGGCGTAAACCCTAACTTGGCTCATACTTGGTAAGGTTACTTCATTCTGTGCGTGCGCACTGAATCAGATGCACAGAGTCTCCAGTCGTCTTCTGCCGTCTGCTGGAGGGGATGGTGCTTCAACTCAGTCCACAAGTTGTGGCTGAGCTGAAGAGGCTGAACTGAACTGTATGCCACTGAATTATTTAACCCACGATATTCTGTGCTTTGTATGAGACCAATAGCATTGAAGATGATATCTGTAAATTCAACGATGATGACAATGTCTATGCTGATACCCTCACATCAGATACAGCTGAAGCTCTGTTTAGACATGCAGATGAAGAGAAGGAGGAATCCAGTTTTGAAGGATTTTAATCTTTGTGATTTAGCTTGATTAGCTGTTTAGCTACGGTTTTCTGCACTTCATTTAAAGTTTTTTTTGTTTGTTTGTTTTGGTTTTGGTTTGGTTTGGTTTGGTTTTTGGGTAACACCCAGCAGCACTCAGGGGTTACTCCTGGCTCTACACTCAGAAATCGCTCCTGGCAGGCTCAGGGGACCATATGGGATGCCGGGATTTGAACCACCATCCTTCTGCAATGCCTTACCTACATGCTATCTCTCCGGCCCCATTAAAGTTTTAAAGTTATTGTCATTGCTAGTTTACATTTTTTTCTTTAGCAATAAATATTGAAAAAATTTAACCTACTGATTCCTCAATTATTGAAATTGTTTTGGATATATATTTTATTTTTGAAATTTACCAGTGGCTGCATTTTCCATCTCGACTTCTACTCCAGTCATTAAGTTTTCCCTGTTCTTAGGGTAAAATTGGGGGGGGGGTCAGCTTATACTTGGGTCAGCTTTTACTTGAGTATATACAGTACAACATACAGTACTATTTTTGATAACCAAATATATAATATAACCAAATAATATAATATCTGATAGTCATTGCGGTTTATCCTAGATGACATTTTAAAAAATTAGACTTAATTTATTGCCATAATCCTTTATTGCTTTTTCTCTATTGTATGACATTTTTGCAAAAGCAATTTTAATTATTTTTAAGCAACCTATGCTTTTCCATGATTAAGTCTCTACTTCAAACATCATAGGTCCAGAAAGTATTTTTGCATTTTCCATTTCCTTTAGACTCTCCTCTTGGTATCTATCTTTATGTTATCCTGTTATCCAAATGTAGGATCTTGCCAACAAGCCATAACTTAAATATTTTAATATTAACCTTTCTAGATCCTTCATATAATATATATCCTCATCAATAGTGTCACATTTAATTCATTCTAGGTTTTGTGGTTTTTATGACACGAAAATCTAGAGATACTATTTCACTTAAAAGATCCAAACCAAGCTATTTTTCATATGCTTCCTTAAGATCCAGTTTTTACACTCCTACTGAACTAAGACATCAATTTAATGACTTTACCATAATTTAAAGTGTCTTTATTTTTATATAGTAATTTTTGAGGGAGTGGATCAAAAGCAGCAGCTCTCAGGACTTACTTCTGGCTCCATGACAAGGATCACTCGTGGTGGTACTTGGGGGAATCTATGTGTTTCTATGATTTTAACAGGGAGCCATAGAATGTGAGGTGATTACCAAGAATTCTGTACTAATTTTCAATATAGTTTTAGTATGTCTTGTTCAACATTTTTATGTTTACCTGTCTGGGGTCTTTTATCTACTATTGACAAAATAGCATTTAGAAAGTATTTTTAATAGATTATAATTTGCACTACCATGCTTACCTAAATAAATTAAAATAACATTTTACTTAACAATCTTTTAAGGTAAATAATCAATATAATTTAAAAATATTTTATGTAAGTAATTTATTTTATAAACATATTTTTGTGCTTCTATTAAAAACTGATTTTGTTACCATAAATATTTTTAGAAAGAAAGAAATACTTGATTTTATGAAATCACTCTGCTTGAAGTCTTTTAATAGCTAATTATCCTCTTTAACATAGAACTTTCAGCTTTAAGCATTTTTTAAATTTTTAGCATCTTCTATTAATTTTTTATGTTAAATAGTGTAATAGAAGGACTCTTAAAACACCACACAAAAATAATTTGAAATCATTTCTCTTGCATATATACTTACAGGTTCTTAAAAAATTTTTTTCTTGGTTTTTGGGTCACAACTGGCAGTGCTGGTTTGGGTTACTCCTGGCTATCTGCTCAGAAATCGCTCCTGGAAGGCTCGGGGGACCATATGGGATGCCAGGATTCAAACCACCATGCTTCTGCATGCAAGGCAAATGCCCTAACTCCATGCTATTTCTCCGGTACCAGCTCTTAAAAATTTTTATATTTTTCTTAAAAATCTCAAATCAAGTGTATTGTCCAAAAAAATAAAAGTGTGGATTATTTTCATTAGCTTTAGCAGGGATAAAACCCCAAAAGTACAACTTATAGTGGTGATGCTCCTTTCTATTCTCATTCTAGGAATGGATCATAATAGTGATAACCATGTCACTAAAATAAATTTTACTTCAAACAAAAAAATGCATCAAGTAAATATGCATTTATAAAATGTTTTGTTGCAGACTTTCAGATAGATAGTTATTATTTTTATTTTTTCACTTTTATATAATAGCTCTTCCTTGGTTTAATAAGGTATCTTAAATATATGCAAGCTTAGTTAAAACAAGTTATAAAGCTATTTATCAATATTATTTTCAAATTGCATTTGAAACCCCTCCATCCTTATGTTGAACCTTTTTACCAATACATAGGCAAGAAAAGAAGATTGATGTAATTATTTAAAATGAAACAAAGAAGGTTCTGTCCAAGGTTGCAAATAATGTTGATGCAAAGGCCTTGCCATGTCACTGAGTGATGAGTGCTATTCAGATAAGATGTTGTAAGTACTAAGGAAGCTTCACTTAGGGAGTAATCCCAGGAAAGTGCAGCAGCACTTCAGGGCTGCAGACATTCCTGAAGGGAAGATAATTGATAGTAAGTCACATACACACACACACACACACACACACACACACACACACACACATAATTTATACTAAAGGTAAACATAATGATTTGACAATCTTTTCTCTTGCTTTCCCTTTGAAGTAGAGAATGTCCCCCTCATTGAAGAAATTATAAAAGAATCAAAAATGGAAGGTGAGTTGTGGTGAAGTGTATACTGAGTTGAACAGTAGTAAGAATAGTGCTGATTCATAACTGTCTGAATAAATAATTGACTGGAACATTGCCAAACTCTATATGTCTGGTTTTCTTCCTGATTCTAATATTAAAATTAGAGTCTGATAAAGGACCAGAGATAAAGCTCTGCAGGCTGATCATGTACTTTGTTTGTGGGAGTACACGTGGGATGCCTTATGAACACAGAAGAGAATAGTGCCAAAGAAAATGCTTAGAAAATCACAATGCTACAGTTAGATGTATCTTCCCAAACAGACCAAATTTAAATTAACAAAAAAGAAACAAATGTTAATGCAGTTTAGATGTCCAGTTAGGAGAATTAGATGTAAATAGCTATGCTAACACCTGGAAAACTTTATGTATATTGATGACACTTATAGAAATTTATGATCATATTTTACTAGTTCTCAATGGAATACAAAATATATGACTAATTAATATATTAATTTTTAGAGAGATGTTGGATAAAGTGAAAATAGTGTATGCAAATTTCTCTGTTGATATATGTTTGGGTAAGTTCAAATAAGATTTCTAGAATTTTCTTTTGAGATCTTAAAATTTTAACAGAGTCATTGTTGGAGGGATATTGTTGGGAACCCAACCAGGTTCAGCTACATGCAAAGGAAATTTCTTACAGTCCAGCATTATATTTATGGCAATGGCAAACTATCTTTGCCCCCAAAATCTTACCTTTTACTGGCCTAATTTAAAATGTTTAACTCTAAATATCCTCTTGTTAGATTTACGTATATTATATGTTCTCCTTTTTATCTAATGATGCCATTTTATCAGATAGCAATATAAGTAGCAATGAAAGTAAATCGTTTTATTTTTTAATTTTTATTTTTTTGGATTTTTCGGGCCACACCCGTTTGATGCTCAGGGGTTACACCTGGCTAAGCACTCAGAAATTGCCCCTGGCTTGGGGGGACCATATGGGACGCCGGGGGATCAAACCTCAGTCCTTCCTTGGCTAGTGCTTGCAAGGCAGACACCTTACCTCTAGCGCCACCTCGCTGTCCCCGAAAGTAAATCTTAATACTATAAGCATTCAGAATAAATTTTATGTATTTTATGTAATAATTGTGTTAAATTTGAATTTTATATCATAATTTAAATATTTTCAAATAAACTTTTATTCTTCTGACTACAATATTGCTATTATACACAGTACTCATTTATGGCATGTAAATGAAAACACACTACAATGAGTCCCGATTTTTATAGCAATTCCAGTGTTCATATATATAGAACCCCTAGGCTTCAAGAGTATGTTCTAACACTGTCTATCTCTCTCTCTCTCTCACTCTCTTTCTCTCTCTCTCCTCTCTCTCTCTCTCTCTCTCTCTCTCTCTCTCTCTCTCTCTCTCTCTCTCTCTCTCTCAGTAAGCTTGCCAAAGAAACTGAACAGAATTGTTGAGAAATGTCACTGGGTTAACAATTCATTAATGAACATCTCTTAAAAATCAGCTTATTTCAACTTGAGCATACATTTTTTTTGATGAATTAAACATGGTTTCTTAAATATTTTTATTTTTGATTCCTTAAAACTTAAAAATAAGATGGTATAAATCACAGAAATGTAACTTTCCTTAAATTGCATATTAGTGATAAAAAGAAATTATTACCTCAAATTTTTTTTGGCTTTTGGGCCACACCTGGTGACACTCAGGGGTTAGTCCTGGCTATGAAATCAGATATTGCTCCTGGCTCGGGGGACCATATGGGATGCCAAGGGTTCGAACCATGGTCTATTCTAGGTCAGCGTGTGCGAGGCAACCACCCTACCGCTGCGCCACCACTCCGGTCCCTTATTACCTCTATTTTAATAGATACAAGAGATGTTTCTATTTTTCTTCTATAGTATTTCCTCCATTGGCAGTAATCAGCGCGACAGTGATATATATGAATTTTCCTCTGTATACAAGTTTTTCTCATCGAAAATAGAGATTTATATATAAATATCATATAACTATGTATTTGTAAACAAAAATAGGCCTTAATTTGACTTATCTTATTTTTAATTTAATTATTCTTTGATATTTGTGACATACACTCACATAAACTTGCTCAAATATAGTGACTAATCACATATAATGACTAGTTCTGTCACTGAGATAAACATAATTTATATGTGTCATTGTCTTATTCCTCACATAAATTCCTCAAATTTAATAAATAAATTAAATTTAAATAAATCTCAATAAAAAATTCCTCAAACTTATTCAGTTGAGGTAATATTGTACTTTCAAACTTAAGGAACTGGATTTTTTTAGGATTTTTTTTCCAGCACAATGCTTGTTTATAGCTGTGCTGCAGTTTGATAAAAAGTTTCTCTGGTTGAACTACCCTATCAAAGTATTCTTTGGTTATGGAATTGTCTTTTGCATCCTTGTCAAAAGATGTCAGTAAACATTAGCAATAATTCAGTAACCAGAGAAGGAAGTTTCTGGGAATATTGCTGAATAGACCTATAGAAAAAGAAACATGTAAGTAAAATGAACAAAAACTAAAGCTTTACTTCCTTTCACACATTCATTTCACTAATTTTTAACATTCTTGTCACTACTTGTCGACAGCATGGTTATACTCCTTAGCTAAATGGATATCTCTAACAACTTGGGTAGGTCAGATTCTAGGAGAAAATGCTACAGTTCTAGGTGTTATAAAGTAATAAACCTGGTAAGCAAAATAGAATTAAGCAAGCTGTCATAAGAGTCTGGGCTAAAACAAATTCCCAGTAGATGGCAGCAAAAACAAAATATGGGCAGGAAGCATAGTAGGATGTAGTCAGTTGGGAAGAATCATAACAAAGAACCTTATTGGCAGGTAGCAGAACTAAGACAAGAGGACCTGCCATTTGCACATAACTTGACTACTAGAAAACAGGACCTCACAGGAAAATGGGATATAAAATATTCGCTAACACATATATTATACTGTCCCAACTTGGGAGCAAGAGATTGGAATTGAGAATATTCGTAATTATAGAAGTTCAACAATTAAAGGGAGATAAGTAGCACATGTTCCTATAAATAAGGCTACAAATGAAATGTCATAGCTGATTAAGCAAAATTTTCAAAGCATAAAGCAGGTATATAAAAATCTTCCATTATCCTATAAAATCCATAAAGATCTTTCTTAAATGATCCTGTGTTAAATTCTACTTCCTCCCACTAAGGCAGAAACAAAGTGCACTTACATAAGTGCATTTTTATATTTAGAATTATGTTGCAAAGAAAATGTTCAAGCCTTTCTTTAGTTCCTTTCTGCTTTTGTCATTCAATATCATTCCTTCCTTTACTTGATTTAAATTGCTTTTTGATTACTCTTCTGTCACCACTACTTCACTTTATTATGTTGTCATCATACAGTGCAGGGTCCATTATCAGGGCAATAGGCAATTTGGGTAGTAGATAACACCCTGGGAGAGTATGTCACAGGTACCAGTGGCAGAGAAAAATATGAATGCAGTCCACTTTTCTTTGCTTGAAAATACCATTTTATAATTCCATGGCAATGGAGTTTGGTTGAATTTCCTCAGTGAGGAACATTTTCACTAACTTAATGTATATTTCCTAGAGCCTCAGGAAATGAACAACTAGTTCATATACTGTTTTTAAAGAATAAAAATTTACCATCATGAAAAATTATCTATTTTTGTATTTATCTATTTAAAGGAGTTTGAGTAGAGGTGATTGAAACAAAGAAATAAAACAAAGACAGTTATCTATTTTCATTTAATATTTTTCTGTTTTCAGTTAAAAGATTTTGCTAAATACTTTTTAATGAATAGAGATGATTTATGAAGAGAAATAACACTGAAGAAAATTATAGTAAGGATTATGTAAAGTATATCACAATGGAAGTGATCAGTTTACATGACCCATGTATACATTGATAATCATGACAGTGAACTTTGTCAATCTAAATATATCAAGCCAGGCCTGACTTACACCCTTTGTTTAAGGTTGCTCATCAGTTGTACTTAATTTTTTATTGTTTAAGAAAATGCTCCATTTTTAAATATACTTTATCATGAATATAAGATTGAAAGGTAATAACTTTAATATTATCAAATATTGTTGAATATTTAGCTGTAAGTAAATGAGAAACAAAAAATGTCAATAATTTATTTTGAAAAATCATGACCAATATAAGACCAATCATATTCATAATTTTATCATTACCTCACTTTATTGAAACATATCAGATTTAGAACAATGAATTTTGCAATTTAATATTTAGTAAGTATTTTTTATAAATATAAATATAGTCAGGGGAACACTAATTTTAAGTCTAAATCAACCTATCAAAATTTCTCATATGTTATAACAAAGTCAAGAACTATTTTCATAAAGGAGTGAAAAGCAAATATATTCATTTTTCTGAAACTTGAAACCATTTTTAAACTGTACAATTTTTTTTTATCAAGGTAGCAGTCATTGAGCAATATGAAAAAGGAATGGTGTGCTGGGTTCCCATAAACCTTTATTTAGAAAATTAGGTAGTAGACTGGACTTAGTCCACAGAGTGTGGTTTCTGACCTCTGCATTACTATTTTCTCTCTTACTGGTATCACCTTTCGTCATTTTCCACAGTTTATGAGAAGTTATATTATTATATGGAATAAATAGGCACAGTAATCCTGACACGTTTTTGTATTTATGTGAGTCTCTTTTGTCCTCTGGTTCAACTTCTTCCCCAATTAACAATGAGCTACACTGGGGAATAAAGAAAAGTAAAGTGGGGAGATTATCATCAAGAAGAGTCACTTACGTTTTAATCTTCATTATAAAATGATCTCCTAGAAGAATAATGTCATTTATGGAACCATCGAATATTAGATGAGAAGGCGGCAAATGATTTCAAAGTAGGTGCTTCTATTTTAGAAAATAAATTAAGTGATTTCCCAAATCAATCTAAACTTGGTAAACTTAAAAGAATAAAATTTTAGTGTTAAAGTCTAGACTTTTTTTTTTTTTTTTTGGTTTTTGGGCCACACCCGGTGATGCTCAGGGGTTACTCCTGGCTATGCGCTCAGAAGTCGTTCCTGGATTGGGGAACCATATGGGACTCCAGTGGATCCAATCCTAGGTCAGCTGTGTGCAAAGCAAATGCCCTACTGCTGTGCCACTGCTCCGGACCCTGAAGTCTAGACTTTTAAATTGCCAGTCTTCTCATAAAGTTTATAATATCATAATTAATTATCATTCAATAAACAGAAATTTAGAAGACCTCAAAATAGAACTGCCTAGCACCCAGGTTATTACCAAGGTTTTAACAATCTAGTTTAATTCTTCTGCCATGCTCTATTACTGTCTCAAGATAAAAATTATTTTCAGACCATGCAACTAAGTATCAAGTATTATATATTTACTCAAGGTAAAAAAAAAAACACCTTAGTTTTTCTTTTCTGCTGTATGGACTGTGTCTTCACATTAAAACAACAGCAAAAAGGCACACCTTCGAATCAAAACTCTACAGAGGAAAAATAATTTTTCTGCATATTTTTGCACGAACTTTTCCTAGTTTTCAATGCAGTTGTGATCTGAAATGCATTGGTTGTGAACAATTTATTATGGCTCTTAGAAAATTTAAGATCACTCTAGTTTTGATATTAAAGCACGTGTGTGTGTGTGTGTGTGTGTGTGTGTGTGTGTGTTTCCCTGTGGGTTTGTGGAGATGAGCAGAATGTGTGTGGAATGTGATCTCTAGGAGGGTACCAGAGTTGGATGTGAGGTTGCTAGGCAATTTTCCCTATTGTTTTAAACAAACTACACAGGGCTGGCAGCAGCTGTCAAAGTTCCTGGCTCTTAAGAAAAACAGAGCTAAAAAACACAAAGAACAAAGGTCTTCCACAATAAATGGCAATAAATAACAGGAACTTTCTATGCCAGTAAATGCAGGCACTTGGATGTTAAAGCAATTAATAAGGTTAACAAACACAAGGGGTCATTTGAATTCTACTTGTTGTCAAATACTTTTTCCCCAGACGCTTTAATTTAAATGGCAAAACAATCTGAGAAAAGAATGGTAGGCTGTGATTTTAATAAATTGTTCCTTTGAAATCACCAGTTTCTCCCTTGTTTATTTTTATTCATGGTGAATTTAACATCTGGATAACAATATAAACACTATTTTAGAGATCTTTGATGGAAATAAATTCTACTCTTCAAATTTTAAAAATTCACTGCACTATTTGAAGGTAGTTTACCATTGTAAATTTTTTATTCTCTTATATAATCTACATTCATTCATTACTCAACTTCCCTCTCGTCATAAAGAATTTAGTTACATAAGTTACATGAGATGAAATTTAATGTAGTAGTATATATACATACAAAAATACCATGCAGACTGCTAAAATCTGACTAGAGGCCGGAGCAGTGGCACTAGAGGTAAGGTGTCTGCCTTGCAAGCTCTAGCCTAAGATGGACCGAGGTTCTATCTGCAGGTATTCCATATAGTTTCCATAATCCAGGAGTGATTTCTGAGCGCATAACCAGGAGTAATCCCTGAGCATCAAAGTGTGTGGCCTCCCAAAAGATATATATGACTAATCTGTGATAGTTCTCTCAGTCTGAGTTTCTTGGCAATCATATATTTCTAGAGTTGTATGTGAGATTTTATGGAATAAGCTGGTACATATAAAGTATGTTGCTTTGAAACTTTTTATTAATCTATAATTATTTCCATATTTAAAATTTATTCAAAATAAAGAGAGAGATTAAAATTCAAAATAGAACATTTTTATTAAAGAATGATCTATAGGAGCTGGAGAGATAGCATGGAGGTAAAGCATTTGCTTTGTATGCAGAAGGTCAGTGGTTCAAATCCCGGCATACCATATGGTCCCCTGAGCCTGCCAGGAGCAATTTATGAGCATAGAGCCAGGAGTAACCCATGAGCGCTGCCAGGTGTGACCCAAAAAACAAAAACAAAAACAAAAAAGAATGATCTATAATTCTAGATTAATTTGTATAAATTGAGCAGCATGAGTCCATTTAATTTGTGCTGAAGCATTCACTTCAAAATCAATTGAAAGGTGTAACTTTCTGGCTATCTTTTAAAAATAGTATTTGTCTTCAAACTAGATAAGTGAAAAAAATTATAACTATGTATTTATTTATATATACTCCTTTAGATGAGCAGATTTTTGAGAAAGTTGAAGATAACAAGTCTAAATAGAGTAGAGACATGAGTTTACATGATAACAAGCTAACCTTTCTGGAACATTATTTTGCATAGAAATGTTAAATATTATTCAGTTTGCTAATAGGTATATTTCATATACTTATAAAAATCAAAACCAGAAGTTTATATTGATACTATGTGCCAGGCTAGTTCTAAAACACCTAAACCAATATGTGCAGATTTCTCTGCCATCAATCTCAGTCAAGAATTAGAACTAAAGGCCAAAACGATAGCATAGAGGTAGGGTGTTTGCCTTGCACAGGGCCGACCCAGGACAAACCTGTATTTGATTCCCTGTATCCTATATGGTTCGCCAGCCTACCAGGAGTGATTTCTGAGCACAGAGCCAGGAGTAAATCTTGTGAGCTACCGGGTGTGGCCTGAAAAACAAAAACAAAAAAATAAATCAGAACTACCGTATTTTCTGGCGCATAAGACGACTTTTGAAACAAAAAAAAAAAGTCAACTGAAAATCAGGAGTCATCTTATACACCGAGTATATCCCAAAAAATGTTTCAATATGCCGCTAAACGAAAATTGTCTGAATATTGCCACAAAACGAATTTTCCAACTCGATCCTGCACCAATCACTGCAAGGCTGCTCGGACCGCCTCTCTAACTCAGCCAATCCAAGCAGGCTTTTTATGCATGCAAATTAGACAATGTTCTGGACCCGAATCTACAGTGTCAAAAGCCTGCTCAGATTGGCCAGAGTCAGAGAGGAAGTCTATTACAGTCAACCTTTGAACCTTTGCTTGTTGTGATTGGCTCACTGTGGTCCATACAGTTGCAACACAGGAACGTTCTGTCTGATACAGTGAATATAGGCCTAAACCTATGTTTTAACTGCAAAATTAGGGGGTCGTCTTATATGCCCATTCGTCTTATACGCCGGAAAATACGGTAGTTTATCATCAGAGAGATTTATTGGTGGCATAATTTTTATTGATTTCTATCAAATATAGAGTGTTTTGGTTCACTCAAATTAATTTTTTGTTTGTTTTTCAGCACACCCAGTGGTGCTCAGCAGTTACTTACTCCTGGCTCTGAGCTTAGAGATTCCTGCTGGGGAGCTTAGAGATCAAACCTGAGTCAGCTAGTTTATTAGGTAAATGGCTTACCAGCTATCCTCTTATTCTTGTGTCAGGTTAACTTACTTTTAACAACACATTGAGAAAGGAGCACAAGTGGAGGTACTAGGGATAGAACACAGGGCCTCATGCATGCTAAACAAGACCTCTACCACTAAGCTATTCTCCTGACTCTATGGTTTACTTACTTTTAAGCATCAAATTTTTCCCTATTTTTAATATATTTGTCTTAAATTTTCTTTATATATATTGATAGCCACATCAGACAGTTGCATGCTTTGCTTTTTTGGTCAAATATAATGGAAACTACGCAAAAGGAGAATAAAACTACATTGTATATATTTTTTTCCTTATTTTTCCTTGCTGATATTTATAGATGTCTCATTAATATTTTTTCTCTTTTAAAATATGCCTTTCACCATTCATTGTGGACTTATCTGATAGCTATGAGTTCTCTTCTTCCCTTCATCTGAAAATATTTGAATTTCTCATCACACCTCCAGAATATTTTTATTGATATTAAATTCTGAATTGGTAAAACCATTCTGTCATAATTTGAAAATGCCCTAATTTGTAAAGGTATATATTTATTTATTTATTTATTTATTTATTTATTTAGGCCACAACTAATGATGCTCTTGGCAGTGCTGGAGGTATCATGATGGGATGTTAGAGATCTAAGTGGTTGGCTATATGAAAGGCAAATACCTTACCCACTGTACTATCTCTCCAGCCCAAAAATATGCCCTACATTTTTCTTATTTTCATAATTTTCTGGTGAAAATGTACTATCATTAGTGTATTTTCCCTATAGATAAGGAGTGTTTTCTTTTCTCTCTCTTTCCAAAGACTTTGTCATGCTACACTTGGATGTCAATACAGTATTAAATAAATATACTATTATTAAATAATATATTATTAAAAACTTTAGTTACTTTTGAAACACTGAACATTAATTTCTCCCATCCAAGTACTAACCAGGCCCAACCCTGCTTAGCTTCCGAGATCAGAATAGATCAGGCGCGTTCAGGGTGGCATGACCGTAGACTATATATTAAATTCTAAAATAAAACACCCAAACATTTCTAAAATATTCCTAACACAAAGTCATAGATTACTAAACAAATTTAACTCTTTATAATATTTTATTATTAGTCCTACTCCAGTCAGATGCTATCATAAAATTTTTAACACTGCTTCTTTAATTTTTTCTTTAGAGCTATAAATTTTTTTGTTTTTGTTTTTTGGGCCACACCCATTTGATGCTCAGGAGTTACTCCTGGCTAAGCACTCAGAAATTGCCCCTGGCTTGGGGGAGACCATATGGGACGCAGGGGGATTGAACCACAGTCCTTTCCTTGGCTAGAGCTTGCAAGGCAGACACCTTACCTCTAGCGCCACCTCACCAGCCCCAGAACTATAAATTTTATGATGTTATTATGAATGTTTAAATACTAAATAATTATTTGATATTTGCTATTAAAATACATATTAAAAAATTTTCAAAATTTTCTCTGTAGCAGTATCTTTTTTAATTAAAAAAAAATCAGTCTGTAGAGTCATAATTTGATTTCTATTTCCTCTTTACTTATTTTTTTTGTCTAGAAGCTATTCCACCTATAACGTAAATTTTTGTTTTGTTTTGTTTTGTTTTGGCCACACCCATGTGGTAGGCTCCAGGGACCATATGGTATGCCAGGAAACAAACGCAGGTCAGCTGCATGTAAGGCAAAAGCACTACTGCTCTGCTATCACTCCTGCCCCAAAATAATGTGATATTTATATGTAGGTGGGAGTAGTTTTAAGTCCTACTTCCCATCATCCTCCTGCTCCAATAAATTAATTAGAACAATTAGATGCCTGAACCTAAAATTGTTTTTCTGAATCATTAATACTTATCATGTAAACTAAGATGGAAAAAACTTGATTTTACATATCTCTTAGAAATACTTGTGTTTGTGAGGTGTACTTCATAGAAAACTCAATTTATATGTAGTAAACAAAATATACTTCTTACAAAGTCTTTACTAAAAACTGGAAACATTTTAAAACCTAGTCTAAGTCATAGGCTACTATTTAAGTGAGTAGACATGGCTAATTTTTTTATATTCCATATATTTATTATATATGTTTTAATATTTTAACATTAAATCATACAAAGGTGAAGTATGTTTTGAAATTGTTTTGAAATGTTTTAAAATGTTTGAAATGAAATATTTTTATTTACAATAGAAAATTTGATATAGGTAAACATATTTACACTACATAATATCTGAATGTATCATATATAATTCCTGGGAAAATAATTTGTATAATCATCAGAATAAATCAATCAATGCGTATTAAGATGAAATTAAGTAGAGTTTTGAAAACATTGTCTATGGATTTTGATATCTGAAGAAACTTTTTCAGCAAGTTAAAAAACTTTCCTTTTTTTAAATTTTAGGATTATGGAAGCAGTTTTAGATAAGATATCATTTCAGCTAAATTACTTATATATAATATTTTAACATTTTCTACTATATTTGGTATAATATGAGAGTACAAGGATCTGTGTGCTAGATATTGATAAAAAATAGGTTTATAAGCATGGGATTGTAGCAATAGTATACCAAGTTGGCTACTTGCTTTGCCTTAGCTAACCTGGATTCAATCAGCAAGTAATCTAAATTGTAGTTTAAGCCCAACCAGAGTGATACCTAAGCACAGTGAGTAGTAAGTCCTGAACACTGCTAAGTATTGCTACAAAGATATATATATATATGCTTAATATAGTAAATAAATTACTCATTAACATTTGAGTTATGAGATACATATATTTTAATTATTGCTCTATTAATTTATTAGAAACTAAGTGAATTTATTTATTTTTTTTGTACCACACCTGGCAATGTTCAAGGTATACTCTGGAATCTGTGCTCAGGAATTACTCTCAGTGGGTTCAGAGACTCAAATGTGATGCTAGGGATCAAACCAAGGTTGGTTGCATGCAAGCCAAGTGCTTTTACCAAGTGCTTTATATAGTTCTGGTCCCTATGTATAGTCTTTAAGTGACAAGAAAATTGTAACACCAAGAGGTTCTGACATCTATTGGATCAATGTAATATGTTAAAGTTCAGACTCTTTACTTTTATTCACTTCTTTATATAAATGGAACTAGATATATGTCTTGGAACTAGGCAAAAGAGAAATTAAATTTTATCTTTAATAATTACTATCTGCATAATTTGGCAAGTTTGGACAACTTTTTAATGACCTTTTCTTTAAAGCGCAAAAATATTTTTTTTTAATTTAAATGTTTGTAAAGATTAAAGACAAGTTCCTAAACATTCTGACACTCCCTGAGAGGATATTAAATAGTAGTTAATATGATAAATTTACACTGCATGTTTCTTAATTACGGCATTAAAATTTAAGAAATTTCCTTATTTTCTTAGTGAAAATGTTACTTTTTGCCTAACAACATAGCAATGTTTTAGTACACTCTCCTTTTTTTTTATCTCCATATTAGTTCTGTTCCCAAGACACTAATATTTGACATCACCAAGCCACACTTGACAACATCTCTCCAATTTAAATCCCTTACTTTTGCTATTTCAAATGAGCTGAAACGTTTGAGCTCATCCATCATGTAGTAGCTTTGTTTCTGTTGTTTTCTCTGTCTGGAATGTGTCTCTACAGTCATTTTATCTCCTCAAATATTCAAGCCAAAAACGTTCAATTGAAACCCTGCCCTGTCAACAGACATACTGTCCATTCCTTTTGACAGTATAATGTGGTATCATCTTGTAAGGGACAACAGAAGGTCTCTCAAGTTTCATTCTGAGAAAAAACTGTTTCCTGTGAGTATCTGATTTACTTTTAACATTTATTCTGCCAATCATATAATTTTTTGGTCATGTTCACCTGGTTTACTGGAAATCTGAGTACAAATATGTGGCCTATATTTTTATAAAAACTTGAGTGTTTGCAGACATCTACATAAAGTTATTAAGTGGGATTATTAATTTGCTAACACTCTATTTCTGTCTCCTCATCTTAACCACATATATTTATATATTAGCTGTGACATTAAATTATATATGTAAATAAATTGCCTATTACCAAAATATAAATGTAGAAACCTTTGTAAAAGTAATTGAAAACATAGAAAATAATACAAACTATATTTCAAATATAGGCTTATATATTTAAAGCTTTTATGATTGTATTTCCATGCTATTAGGTATAGTTTTAAACATTTTAAACTAATTAGTGGTTTCACAATAATATGCATGAAAGTGTCAGTATCTAAATTTAGTGTTTCCTTAAGGATAAATATTTATGCTGCATTCAATGATAAATACATTTCTACTACCATTACCATGAACATAGCATTATATTAAGTTAACTTCCTGGTAAAATCCTTATTGCAATGTTAACGAAAATTAATGGGAATGAGAATGTCAATGTTATGTGTAAATTGTAAAATGATGTAATTTGTTGTTAAACTTCACAAATTCCTGTGTTCATTTATATATTTTGTATTTAAGCACTACATTTTTTGTAGGAAAGGGGAACACCTGGTGGCACTCAGGAGGTAGTCCTGGCTCTGTACTCAAAAATCATTCTTGCAGGCTCATGAGATCACATGACACGCCTGGGTTACAACCCTAGTAAGCTATGTTCAGTGCAAGACAAACACCCTATCTACTCTATCTACCCTATATCTCTGATTCAGCACTTCAAATTTTAATAATGTTCTTTAAAATCTTGAAACACAATGTCTGCGTAAGCAAAGATTTGATAATATATGGCCAACCCAATTTTATCTTTCCTCTAAAATTTTGTAAAAGTGTCTATTATATTACTCACAGATTGCTGCCCTACTCGTTTTTATCTTCTTAGTATTGCCACTTCTATATAATAAACAGTTCTTAAAATTATGTTAACATGACACTATATGTATTTTTTAAAAGAAGAAAGATTTCTCTTATATGTGCAGAAAACTACATTAATTGTAATATGGTGCAATTATTTGTTGAAAATTAGATTTCACAATTCACTCAAAAAAGAAAAAAGCATGAATGATATGAATCTTATTTATTAAATTATTAATTATTGTGGAGAGAATGCAGATGATTGCAAACTCTCTTGTCCTGTCATCAACCATCCACTATGACAGATTAAAAATAACTCTCCACTACTTTGTCCTTATCTTCAAGTGTTAAAATGTGACAGAAATACATAAAATTCTTTTCCAAATTCTGTTCATAACACTTCTAGTGTCATACTACAGGATGTAGAATTTTACAAGAAGTAAAACTTCTGTAAACAAAAAGTCAAATTACTTCATTGTTAAGTTTTCAAAATCTTTGTGTCAAAGGGATCACATAAATGTAACCAGATATTTTTGTTTGTCTTGGAGGGTTCATACTTTGTAGTGTTTAGAGCTTATTTCTAGTTCTGAGCTCAAAATCTCTCCTGATGGGACTTAGGGCCATATATGATGCCAGTGATAGAACACAGGCCAGTTATATGCAAGATAAGCATTCTAGGTACCCAGCTCCAGATACGTATTTTTTTTAATTTAATTTTTATTGTAGCACTGTGATTTAGCAAGATGCTCATAACACACTTGTCAAGGCATTAAATGTTCAAACACCAATCCTACAACCAGTGTGACTTTCTATTTACCAATATCTTCATTTTCTCATCCATCACCTTAGCCTACCCCCTAAGGACACAAAAATTTTTACTTCATACTGTTTGTTACAAGGGCAAAGAGGATGATCAAAACTTACATCAACAAAGATCTATTTGAAATCATTGTTATATGTATCCATGGTGTTACTAATCAGTATCAAAGGATATACTGAGTTATAGTTTGTGCTAGTTGAGCCTTTTGTGTTACTGTTTTGGCTCATACATTGGTAGTTTTCTATGTAACTTTTGAGATTTTGAAGTATACCATGGTACTTTAGGGCTGTAAAATCACCCCACATGTATCTCCAACTCCAGGTGAACAAGTGTGAAGCAGAGTCACAGTGGAAAATAATCCAGATCAGGCTGAGGGTAAAACAAGGTGCCTTGCAATCTTCTACCTTATATTCATAGTTCATCGCTTGACATAACGGTCATTTTTATTGAGTGCAGAGATCTCCCCTTGGTAGTGGAGTAAGGACAGAGTAAGTACAGATAGTTCAAGCTATCCTGAGCCAGTTACACCCAGATTTACATTAAGACAAACTCTGTTTTGGGGTAAAAACAAGTTGTAAACAGATACAAAGGAACCAGAGATAATATTTGTTTTGGGTGAAACCAAGTTGTAAACAAACAGATACAAAGAACTCAGGGATCAACCTTTTTTTGGGGGGTGGGTAAAGTAAAATATAACCTGACAGGGGCCATATTGTTCAGGATATATAATATATATATAAATATGTATAAATATAAATGATGGTTTGACATTTTAGTAAGATTAATTTATGGAGATGGACTATTTCTGTCAGAAGAAATAGGGTGTGACATTAGACTGTTGTGGTTTTATGTAGAAAGGAAAATCTGTCCTTTTCCCTTCTGAGAATGTCACAAATGGATCAGCCAAGAACAGACTACCTGAGAAGAATTGGAGTTCATTGTTTTCTTTTTGGAGCTTGGTGGAGTTGCTGGGCTGTTGTACTTCCTGGGAAGATGATGGATGTGGGAAAAGGATACATGCATATATATGTATATATACAGTTATATATTCTTCAAAGTATTCTAGAAATTTAAGAGATTTTTTTGATTTACTTAAAAATGTGTACAAAGTCAAATAATGTGTTTGTTAGGATGAAATAAATTTGAAATTAAGTAATAAAACAGTAGTATTAGAAAAATTATTTTGGGGTTGTCAACTTGGTATTGGACCACACTATGTCCAGATTGTGATTCCTAAATTTGTTATTTTCAATTACATAAGATTCCTTTAAAATATATATAATACCCACTTAGGAACCACATATATGAACATATTTACTTTATATGTATATGTTGAATAAAGAACCACTTCTAATAGAATTTAAGAATCATTCAAACCTGTTAGAGTCATGTCTAAAGTTCAAAGGAGCTAACTGGAAGATGGGATTAGCCAAAAAGAGTTTAAAAAGGATGATATATAACGGGCATTTGGTGGACTATTTATATATATTTGAATTCTATAGAAATATATTTATATATAAATATATACATATATATATATTTAAATTACACCTGTAGGACTCCTGGTTCTGTGGTTAAAGTTTGGTCTTGATTGCAGGTTCTGGGGTGCTAAAGATTGAACCTTGGTTTGTAGCATGGAAGTAAAATACTGTACTTATTTTAGTCTCTTCAGCCTCTGATATTGAAATTTTAAATAATATTTTCCATTAGAATTTTGCTATGCATAAAAGGATTAACTACAATTGACTGAGTTATGCTTATTCAGTATAGAAACTAGGCTAATTAGCTAAAATATAATTTGCTGTATTGAGAGAAAAAATGGAAGTTTTATGATCATCTCAATAGATGCACTAAAAGTTTTTAATTTAAGATACAGTGAAAATAAATTGAACTAGTCGGGGCTAACAATAAATTTTCTTAATCTGATAAAGTAGGTCTACAAGAAATCTCAATATTAAGACCATACTTTTGGAGGGGTCGAGTCACACTCATTCTATTGGGGGGGGTTGGGTCACATTTAACCTCGCTCAGGGGTTACTCCTGGCTCTGCTCAGAAATCGCTCCTGGCTGGCTTTGGGGACCTTATGGGATGCCAGGAATTGAACTTAGGTCTGTCTAGGGTTGGTTGTGTGCAAGACAAATAGCCTACACCTATGCTATCTCTCCTGCTCCCTAATATCATTCTTAATGAAAATATATTAAATTTCAAATCTCATACCTGGCAAGAGATGACCTCCAGAATCAAAGGGGACCTGGAAGTCAGATATCTGCCTGTCCTCCTCCCCATACCCCTCCCCCCTAGGGTAGGGAGAGGGGGAAGCCTGAAATATTTCATCCTGATATAAAAAATAAAAAGCACAGATGTAAAGGTAGAAATAAAAGTGTCAATATTTAAAAGTTGACCATACAAAAATATGTAAGGTATTAAAATGAATCAGTAAATTGATCAATAATGATGAATATAAAGAATAATATATGAAAAATATGAGAATTATTCAATTTTTAAATCACAGAGTAATATAGGAGCACTATTAAACTTTTTTTTTAAACAAAAAACCTCTATATTGTTTTACATACAGTTGGAAAGAGAAAACCTTCTTACTAACAGTGTATGACATTTCTCTCACCATACATACCAACAAGGTTATTGCCACATCATCATTGGTATGAGATCATTTACCCAAACCTAAATTGGTGAGAACTTTCTCTTCTTACTAGCTGTACATTTGTCCTCTTTGGAAAAATATTTGGCTTTCTCCTACTTCATTCTTGGAGTGTTTATACTATGTTTTCTTCTATGCATTTTATGGACCCTTGTCTAATTTTATGGTCTGTGGCCTCCTTTAAATTAATATTTGTGAATGGTATGAGCAATTACATGTCTCTTAATTTTTACATTTGACTCCATGTGGTGAAGAGACTTTTCTTCTTTACTTCATGTATTAGCACCTTACCTATAAAATTACTATCCATAAATAAGACTTTCAGTTAGGTTCCATTGATTTGCAATTATATCTTTATGATGATACCAGCAGATTTGATCAGTATAGTTTTGTGGTACAATTCAAAGTTGGGAAATTTAATAATTCTCATCTTTTTTCTTATCTTTAAATTGCTTTGATTATTCAGGGAAGTTTATTGTTCCATATAAATTTTAGAAAAAATTTAAGTTTTGAATAACTTCATTGGAATTTTAAAGGGAATTGTATGAATCTGTAAAAGCTTTGGGCAGGAAGGTCATTTTATAATTTTATAATTTGATTCTTCCAGTCCATTAACAGGGAATATTTTCCCATTTCTCAGTGTCTATGTTTCTTTCAGCAATGATTTATAGTTTCCACTATGTATATCTTTCACCTCCTTTGTTAAATCATAAAATAAATTAAATTAAAAGTGTACCACAGCCAAAGGATTCATAAAATCAAAAAGACTAATGCAGTGAACAGAGCAAATTAATCATTAAAATGAAGGAGATCCTGTATCAACTATGTTCAGGGATCAAAAGTTGTTAAGGTGGCACTTTCCCTCAATTGAACAATAGCTAAAACACAGAAGGACTTTGTTCATTTTAATTTAAATGACCACCATGTCTGTAATACTCAAATAAATACAAAGAGCTATAAGGGAAGATAATTCTATTTTAAAAAGGTTTAATTATGTCAATATATTTCCAACGACACTTTAAAGATTCATACAATGGGATTCCAACGCAATGATAGGTAAATAGCCCAATAGAATCAAATTAAATACAAGAATAAGCCATAATCACTTAATTTATTAGAAAAGTTACTTTGCAATCAATTGAAGAAAATATTGTCACTTAATAAAAGTACTAATATCTCTTATATGTGCCTAGGGATGCACAAAATAATCTAAATGGTAGAATATGATTCATGCTCAAGATTGTGAGTGATTTGTGGCACCAATAGCCTCCCAACATGGAACTAGTAAGGGTGACTTCTATTGAAAAAATGTATAAAAAGTTATAAGTAGTGGAGTGATAGCACAAAAGGTAGGACATTTGCCTTGCAAGCAGCAGATCCAGTTTAGTCTCCAGCATTCCACATGGTCCCCTGAGCCTGCCAGGAATGATTTTTTGAGCAAAGAGCCACAGAGCCAGGGTAACTACTAAACACCACTAGTAGTGGCCCAAAAACAAACAGAAAGTTATGAGGAAAAAATAAAGGCCAACAATACCATAATTTTTGTGAAAATAAATGTTCCCTAAATTGCACAGGAAACGTATGAGAGAGGGCCAGAAATATAGTATGGTGGTTAAGGGTCAGGCCTTTTATGCACTCAAACTCAATTTGACTACCTGCACTATGGCTCTCTGAACTACTCCAGGAGAAATGTCTGAGCACAGATTAAACCTGAGTCAGCCATCTGAAAGGCAAATGCTCTTCACTAATCTATCACTCCCAGTAAATAGTTTTAATTTTTGTTTCAAACAGAGCTTGATGTGACTAACTCTGCCTCTTGGTCTAAAATGTAGCCACAGGATTCAAACCTCAGGTTCAGAGATGTAATGCTATGGAGACACAGCAGTTTGTGGGGACCACCAAGGATGCATGTAGTGCAGAAATCAAGGAAGGCTCATAGTATTGGGAAATAACTCAAGACCTGTGTGTGCAAAGCATGTTTTCAGCCCATTGGACTATCGCCATAGTTTTCAAATTATCTCATTATTTTTTAAATTTTTTTTATTGAGGCCATTGTGAATTACATGTTTTTCACAGTTGTATTTCAGGTGTTTAGTGACAGTGAATTAGGGCCACTCCCACCACCAGTGTTGACCTTTCTCCACAAAAGTTCCCTGCATGCATCCCAAACTCCACCTCTAGCCCCCTGGACTATTAGTGGAACAAGTCCATTTTGTGTTTAGCTTGTTATAGTTTGGGTCTCTAGACTCAGTTGTCATTGACTTTGGCTAGGGTATTTAAATTTGACCTTTTTTTTTTTAACACTAAATGTTCCTGAGATCACTTGATTCTTGAGCCACATCCAAATTTTTTTCTATTCTTAATTTGTAAAAATACATAGAAATATGAGACAAAACAAAATGATTCACGTTTTATGGAAAAGTGAGAGCCCCTCTAAATATAAGTAAAATTAAAAGAAGAAAAAGTGGGGGATGCTAAGAGCAGATGTGGCTTTTTTTTTCTGATGTACATAGACTCATCAAACGTTGGGGAAATTAGTAAGAAAATTTCATTGCCTAAGAGACACAGGATACTCCACCCATGAAGCATGCTGTCAAAAGACCAACTACAGGTTCTAGGCATGTTGCTTGTCCAGCCCCAGTGTCTCTCTTTATGTTCTCAGAAAAAATTCTGCTCAGTCAGAGTTGACAAAGTCAGTCTTCTGTAGTTAGAGATCTTGGTTTTTGTACAAGTCCTAGGATGAAGCCTAGATAAAATCTTTCTTTGTGGTCCCAGGAATAGTTCTGCTTAGTCGCTGTTGTTGTTGACAGTCTTGTAAATAGAAATATTGGTTCTTGCACGGATCCTGGGGCAAAGCCTCTTCTGATATTATCTCACTGTTAGGTGGTGAGGTAGAACAATCTGCCCTTAGATCAAGTTGTTGCTGTTTTCTTACCACCAGGATGTCTTATGGGCCTACCCTGGAGCAGCTTGGTGCCAGAGAGGCATTCTGGCCTTCCACCATGGGAAGTTTGAATTCTGGTACTGGTACTGTAATCTGTGCTGGTACCAATATTGGGATATGCGTTCAGAATTGGACTATCGATGTCTGATCAAGTGAGGCCTAAGTCAAGTCTTCATGACAAATGCTCAGGGTGAAAGGCAGACCTGCACTATAAAATTTATAAGTACCATCCCTACTAGATTAAGAACTTCTTTCTATATGTAAGATTTCCCCATCTTAGTGTGTCTATGAAAAACGGCATAGTGCCACATGATACTACTGGTGCAGATGGGGTAAAAATAACAAGCTAAATAATATCTATAACCTGATTGTAACCTGAACTTATAACCCAACTATCTCATTATTTTTTGTTGTTTTGTTTTGTTTTTCGGGCACACCCATTTGATGCTCAGGGGTTACTCCTGGCTAAGCGCTCAGAAATCGCCCCTGGCTTGGGGGGACCATATGGGACTCCGGGGAATCGAACCACGGTCCTTCCTTGGCTAGCGCTTGCAAGGCAGACACCTTACCTCTAGCGCCACCTCACCGACCCCTATCTCACTATTTTTAATAAAATCACAGTCAGAGCTTTTGAATAAACTTCAAAATACTTTGAGAGAAAATTGTTACACTCATATTATCTCAGAAAAAAATTAGATGCCCTAACAAGCAGCATTCAGTTCCAAGAAAACCTCACATAAAATAACAAACTATGGTTGAGATACTGAGGAAAACACTGGAGAATTTTCAGTATCATGTTTTTACATAAAACCCAAGGATGTTGTTTATTTGTTTTATACTGGTTATACCTGTTTTGTCTTTCACTTTAATGAAGATATAAGTTAATTTAGTCCAATGCAATTAAAAATTGCCTAACATTATAACTGATTAAGCTTATAAGACATCTCAGCCTTGTATAATAGAAATATTTTCTCATAAATCATTGGATTTGTTTTTCATTGAGTAAGTACTTTCTTGAGAAATCTCAGGGAAGTTTTGATGCTCAGTCTTTTGAGCTTTTTGTACCAAAATTATATGCTGTGGTATTTCATCAGTGGCAGCATACTGACAGAAGAGTACTAACATAGATTTTAAAACATTGAAATGTTGAGTGTGTAATAGTTCACACTTGTAAATTTTTTGTTGCCAGTAAGTTGTTTTTATACTTACTATGAAAAGAATGACAGTTAACAGTGATTTATTCATAGTCACACTTAGATTTTCTAAAATGTAATTTTAATTGACTTTGTTTAACACATTTATTTTATGAGGGTATTGAAACTCATCAGCTTATTCAAAATATATGCTTTTGACAGTACTATATTCACTTTTCTTTAAAATTTACATTTTTAATAATCCAAGTGTATGATACAAACATTCAATTTTAGCTAGTGGTTTCACACATTTTTGTTTTGTTTTAATTATTGTTGGGCTTAAATATTAACCCAGTTACTTTTAATCATTAAGGGGCTTATATATTGGCTCAATTCTTCCTAATTACTTTATTAGTTAGAACCCTGATACTATAGTAAATATTAACTAGCAAAAAATTTCAATAAGAAAGCAAAGTAATATGTTATTAAACCTTGACTATATCCCTAAAGCAAATCAGTACTACAGATGACAATTAGAATTAAGGATAATAATACTAAGTTTTTTCTTTTCAAATTGAAAATACATTTGAGTTAGTAAGTTTTTTACAATTGCTTTCATCAATTATATATTTGCTTTTCAATTCACTTGAGCTAATTGGTAATTGACATATATATGTCAATTTATAATATTAATAAAGCTTTCCAGATTGAGAAATAATAAACTAAAATAAAAATCTAACCAAAGTTATAACTCTTACTTTATTGTCTAGGTAATTACCAGAGAATATCTAAATTCTTCTAAATCAGTAGCCAAATTTGGGAAGATTATGCAGTTGCTACAATGTTGAAGGAACATTCTAGGAAGCCAATATAAATTGCCAAAATATTTTTTTTAAAAAAAGGAAAGTAAATAAAATATCACATATAAAATGCTACTTTTCACAAATCTACTCTGAAAGAGAGGATTATGAAAACATTGCTTGATATAATAATAATAAAACACAACTTGCCTCAAGGCACAAAAGGTCTGAGCTATTTAAAATTCCAGTTCAAATAGAAACTCTGATTAAAATATTAAGAAAAAAGCACATGTTGGAGATGCCAGATTGAAGGATAATTCTGCTGAAATTGCCATTATAAGTCATAATTAAACAAATAAAATTATTCTGACTTTATGGTGCTATTCCTGTGTGGATAACAAAACACTTTTAACTAGTCTCACATCTGGCTTAGCCTTTCCTACGTAGGAATCTCTGAATTTAGAATATGAGTGCAAGAATTGTTTCCAATCACCACTAACTTTCATTTTTTATTCAGACTGGTCTGGAGAAAAGGTGTGGGTTTCATTAGCAATTCTACAGATTTTTATGTGTGCTTTTTAAACAAAAATTTTACTCATTTTTAGAAAAAGACTTTTTACAAATTTTTAACATTAGGATTATGAATTAGCACTTTTATGTATGCTGTAAAATTTTGGCTAATAAAAGTATATATACATAAATACTATTTTACAACATTTTCACAAAATATGAGAAAATTTCTTTGTTGATGTTACATTATTTGTTGGTACTATTTTATTATGGATATAAATTCAGTTTGTTATGAATAAGTTACCTCCAGTTATTTTGTTTTTAGCAAATGAGTAAATTTATGCTATAAGAAGGCTATAGTTTATTTTTAAAACAACATCTTATTAAGGAATTATCTTATTAGTCCTTTATGAGATTTTTTAAATCTCTCTCCCATGAGATTTCTATGAACTATTTATTAATAATTAAAATATAAAATTAAGGCAGAAAGTTCTCTTCAGTGTTTTTAGTTTTACTTATAAGCAGTAATCCATGAGCTATATAATTTCTCTACTATAACAAGAACATTTTAAATAATAATTCATATTATATGGTAAGTAACATTATTTGCATATTAATAGTTTAATCCTTCTGAACCTAGAGGATACCCACTGCATGGTGGTTAATTATGTAGAAAGGAAATCTTATAAAGTTAGTGTTAAATATTTTCTCTGCATTTTCATAAGGGAAAAAGCAGTAAATGCTACTTGTGGCCAAGATGGAGATCCAGGGGACCTGATGTACAGTTTCTATTCAAGGCTAAGGGTTGTGAAATATTAGAAGTAATGATGTGTGTGAATCTGAGAGAAGACTCTTCTAAGCTTAAAGACTCACAGGTAGAGTTTATCTTTCTTATTTAGACTTGGATTCAATTGGACTATCCACTAATTTAATGAGTATTTGTAATCCAGTGCAATCTGCTTTCTACATTCGAATGATTTAAATGTTAATCTAAGCCATGAACAACATAGGCATGCTGAGAATAAAGAATTACTAAGTATCTGAGCATGCAGTGGCCATGTAATACAAATATGAAATACAAAATGAACTTTTAAAGTATATTTGGAAATGTATTCAATAAAGTTGATATTTTACTTTTACATTAAGATTCAGAACTTCTACTCAAATACTTGAATTGAATAGCCATTATGTCTGCATGTTTTGAGCAACTATTTTGAAAGGAAAAAGAAAATAAGGAAGCACTTTTTTTTTAGAAAGAAAGGGTGGGTTGCAAAATGCCCTAGAATGACTAATACATTTCTGTGATTCACTCCATCTTATCTACAAAACTAAAGAGTGATGTCTGAGTTTGGGTCTCATAGTTTGCTTCTTAGGGCTTTTGAAAGAAGCTACTGCCCAGAAAGCTGCTGATTTTTAATTTTGAATCTAGCTCTTAATTTCCTTTGAACCAGTTTCAAAAAGTTATTAAAATATATATAATCAGCATATGTAATAAACATAAAAATTCTCTTTTTAGTTCACTTTATACCTTCTGATAAATGTTGAATAAGCCATTAAAACTTTTAACATCCTTTCTGGAAATGGTAATAATTACTTAGTAAATGTACATTTTCCTCTATTCCATATTTTTATTTTATTTTATTTTATTTTGTTTTTTGGGTCAGGTGGCTCTCAGGGTTACTCCTGACTCTGTGCTCAGAAATCACTCCTGGCTGGTTCATGGGACCATATGAGATGCCAAGATTTGAACCATCATCTGTCCTGGGTCAGTTGCATACAAGGCAAATGCCCTATCACTGTGCTATCTCTCTGGCCCCATTCCTCTCATTTTTAAACTCTTGCAAACAGCTAGCTTCGGAATTAATATAATATATACATTTTATTCCTACCTTTCATCCCCCAATTTTTACTATTGAAGCTGAACAGATGGTTACCTGTTTAACTCATAACTTAAGAAGAAAGCAAAGGGGCCCAAGACCAAAAAAGGCCAAGTAGTCAGGACACTTGTCTTGCACTCTACTGATTCAGGTCATCTGAGAATAATCAAAAGTAATTCCTGAGTGCAAAGCCAGGAGTAACCCCTGAATATTATCATATGTGTCTCAAAAAAAAGACAGAAAAATAAAACAGAAGCAATTTACATCCAAATTATTCTTAGAGAATTTCAAGGCTATATGTTTGTGCACCTTCATTTATTTTTTACTATTGAATAAAAATCTGTTTGCCACCAGTTACAATCAAAGCTACCAGTCACAATCAAAGTAAAGTTATTTCTAGATAAGATTGAAAAATGGAATAAAATTTAGCTTAAGTTATTTTATATTTTCTTGTGATACAAGTAAGCATCAGCAGTGTTTAGACTTTAAATATGTGAGTGAAGGCAATAGAAACACAGATGGAGGGCAAAGATAAAATCAGAGGGTACTTGAACACATGAAAAATTTGAAATTCAAAGAGCTCAACACACTGTGCTGCCCACCCATGATGACAACAATAAAGTAAGAAGAGTGCTTTTATGTGATTAGATAGAAAGGCCAAACTCTAAGTCATTTCTGGAGCCCCAGTGATGTACATAGGTATGTTGAGAGAAAGAATAGCTAGGAAGAAGTACCTCAACCTGAAGACAGGAATCAGGGGTGAGCCACATTAATGTATAAATATTTAACTTACTATTTTAACACATACGTAGTATCCAGGTAGAGTTTAAAGTTTGAAGGCCAGTTAAGGACTTTTTCAGAAATGATTTTTTCTCTCTGATATTTATTTGTTAATATTGCTTGTTCAGCTACTCTTAAGTGTCTCAGGAGGAAAGAAAAAAGGAAAATAAACAAAGGTGGTATCATTTCAATTCAACTGCAATTCGAAAATGTCTGCTGATGAAAAGAAATGTGAATCAAGGCACTAATAAACCATTTATTTTCATAATACAAAGGCAAAGATAAATATATCTTCTCATAATTATTAAAAGGTAATAGAAAATGTTTGTGCTTGTGCCTGCTAGGCCCTTTTTCTAATAATTTGAAATATATAAATTAATGTTATTCTCTAAACAATCTTTATGGTAGAAACTATTTTTATCACCAATTAAAAATGAGCAAATATAGAAAAGTTCAGACAATTTCAAACTGTTTATATAAGAGTAGGACTGTATTCTATGTACTAAATATTATGTAAACTTATTCTTTTTAAATTTTTCATCCTTCTCTTCATGATGTTTTTTCCTGATTGATATTAACAATTTTATTTTTTGCTTATTTTATTTTAAATTTATTCACTTGAAAACTATATTTTTAGATTTTTTTCTATAATAGTATGCTCTCCTTTTCCCATAATATTTACTTGTGATTTTGTGCTTTTTGGAAAGCCAATTTTTTTTGTTTGTTTTGTTTTGTTTTGTTTTTTGGTCACACCCGGAGGCGCTCAGGAGGTGCTCCTGGCTCTGCGCTCAGAATTAGCTCTTAGCAGGCTTGGGGGAACCATATGGGATGCTGGTATTGGAACCAGAGTCAGTTCTGTGTTGGTCACGCGAAAGGCAAAGGCCTTACTGCTGTGCTATCCCTCCAGACTGGAAAGCCAATTTTTGTTTGTTTTGTTTTGTTTTGTTTTGGTGCCACGCCCGGTGATGCTCAGGGGTTACTCCTGGCTATGCGCTCAGAAATCGCTCCTGGCTTGGGGGACTATATGGGACTCCGGGATTGAACCCAGGTCCGTCCTGGATCAGCTACGTGAAAGGTAGACACCCTACCAGTTGCGCACCTCTCGGGCCCCTGAAAAGCCAATTTAATAAATATTTTACTGTGTATGTTTTATGGAATAATAGTACACTTCAACTAATAGATTCATGAGATATTCGTAACAAACAATTCACAGAATTGTGTGAAGTTAATACAGTTGGAATAATGTTTTAGCATTGTATATTTGTTATGATTGCTTCTCCATATCCCACACACAACCTAGTTATTGAATGCTAGCATAAATTAAGTATAGTTTTAGGTGAGTTGGATACATAATGAACAAAAAAAGCCTATCATGGGCCATATGGGTTGTTACAATAAAATAGCAGACAGGATAAATTTTTAACAACATGGGTTTATTTTTCACAGTTCATAATGTAAGAAATCAGAAAGCATTAGCATAGATCAATGCGACGAACCTTCTTTGTAAGCTGCTGCTCTGTGTGTGTGTGTGTGTGTGTTCTCATATGGTAGCAAGGCCAGGAGAAATCTCTCCAGCCTCTTTTAGAAGATGCTAATCACATTTGTGTAAACTCCTTTCTCCTATCCTCATAACCTTTAAAAAGATCCTCATCTAGTGATATCATGACAATTGGGTTTTAGGATTTTAAAATTGTCTAACTATAATGTCAAATTTTGTTTATGCTATTCACATTCCATCAGAATATAAGAAACTGTCACATAATAATTTGACTCTGTACGTGGATAAGAGCACTTGTTTTTCTTATACTACTTTCATTGTCATCAAAGTAAATGGAAGTAGAACATCCTCTCTCTGTCTTTTGGAGAGAACAGGGTTGTCGGCTATATCCTGTCAGAATTCAAGGATTGCTACTGATTCTGTGTTCAGAAACACTCTTGGTGCTTGGGAGCCACTTGTAGTACCAGGAATCCAACCACTGTCAGCTGTGTGTATGTGTGCAAGGAAATTGCCTTGACCTTTGTAATATCTTTCCAACCCTGAAAGCTATATCCTAAATGTTGATTTTAAAGAGTTAATCTCTGGCATCACGTATGGTACCCTAAGCACAGAGTTAGAAGTATCCCTTCCCTTCCAAAAGAGATAAACAAAAACTTTTAAATGATTAAGTACTCAGAAGTTACCAAAAAAAACCCAAAAAGCAAAACTCCTATTAGTAGGGACATTCTATGTCTATTGGAATGTAATAGGATATTGGATAAGATGTATTTAGATGTGTAAAGGGTATGCCTCATATATAATATCAAAAATAAATTGGCATAAGTTCTAACTTGATTATAGATTTCACCAGTTTCTTGAATATTTGCATAGATTAATTTATATCACTTAAGTTCACTTTGATTCTAAGTAGATTTGTTACAATCCTTTCAACAGTTATATAAAAATTGGATTTTTATTTTAAACCATACCTTTAGTATTTTTATTTTTTCTAACTGAATTCTGGTTAATAAGCTGTTTTCTGGTGTTAAAGCCTCATGGGCAAATTTTACATTTCATTTTGTTCACTCATTTATTCAGATAATAAATGCTCACCCCACATAAAAATGAATATAAAGAGTTGTGATATAAGATGACTTACAAGACTTAAAATAATAGTGGTTATCATCATGGAAAAGTTAGTGTTTGAGCACATATTCTAAAAAAATTAATTAAGAAATATAAGTTTTAATAGTGGAAATGAACAAGGCAAATGCTCAAGATTATATAAGAAACTTGAATTTTTTTTTCTTTGGTTTTTGGTCCATACCGGGCAGCACTCAGGGGTTACTTTTGGCTGTGAGATCATAAATAGCTTCTGACAGATTCAGAGGGACCATATGGGATGCTGGATATTGAACCCAGGTGGGTTATGTGTACGGCAAATGCCCTACATGCTATGCAATTGCTCACGCCTCAAAACTTGAGGAATTTTTAAGCATCCTGTACACTGAAATGTACAGCATCAGGATGCTAACCCTGAAGACTGATGAGGCTACTGTAAGAGTTAGTTTTATTCAGAGTAAAATAAGAACCAATAAAGAATTTGAGGCAAAGACTGATGAATCTCATCTTTTTTCCTAAGACAAATGAAACAATAATTAAAACATGGTAGCTATAGAAAGCAAATCTCCCTTGGTGGACTGATAGCACAGTGAGGAGGATATTTGCCTTGTACACAGCCCATCAATGTTTGATCTCTGGCATCTCATATGGTTCCCTGAGCCTGCCAGGAGTAATCTCTGAGCTCCACCAGGTGTGACCCAAAAAACATTTTTTTAAATCCCCTATTGTTCCTAAGTTGTGTCTTCTACAGCTTTTAATTAGCAAGCTTTATTTGAGATTCTTCATTTCCTGATATTATTGAGTAAAAAAGAAAAGCTTAAACTAAATACTTCTGATTAAAGCCTTAATTTACAAGGCATAAGATGTAAATTTCAGGGACAAATGGTAAAGAAAAATGAAATAAATTTATATTTCCTGTCATTTAATATACTTCTAGATGTATGCCTTGTACCATATTTTATTTTGTTATACCTACACTTTATTTATATGTTTAAAATTTTTCCTCAAGTAAAAACTAAAATAGGTATAATGTGATGCTTGCTTTGACCAAATATATTGAAAAATATTTATAAATATAAATTTATGTCTATATTTAGGCCATAGAGCATGATTTTAGTCTATTTTATACACAACTGGATTCAGAGCAATAACTTTTTTTTTTTTTTTGGTTTTTGGGTCACACCAGTGATGCTCAATACTGGTTTGGGGGACCATATGGGACACCTGGGGAAACGAACAAACCACGATCTGTCCTAGTTCAGCAGCGTGCCACTGTGCCACTGCTCTGGCCCCCCCAGAGCAATAACTTTAAAGGGATTTAGCATGAAACTTATATTCATATGATATTTATTTTTTCCTTCTTCCAATAAGACACTGTTTTTATTTAGAAACACATTATCATGGTCAGTCTGAATTTATGCTCCAAAGAGAGGGACTCAACCTGGAACCACTAAGAGATTGGTTTTTGATTTTTTTTTCTGCTTTTTATGGACACCAGGTTAGGACAATAGCAAAATGAAATTATATAAAGCAGCATTTATCAACCTTTTGAAGTCTTTGATTTCTTTCCAGCTTATTTCTTTCCTAGAACCCTCCCCCCACCGATTTCTACCAGTTGGCTGCCTCATTTACTGCTGACTTCTTTAAAATATCTTGGAGCCCCACTGAAATTCTGTTTTAATTTATAAACTGTGGAGCTAGTTAGAATCTGTGGAATCTTCTATAAATACGATGCAGAAGCCACTTCAACATATTTTTACAGAGTCTTTAATTTTAAACAGTTTATCATGACCCAATGATTGAACAATAACTACAGATAACCTAAGTTTTCACTATTCTGAAGTTTAATATGCAGTTATTACTACTTCTCAGGGAACATCCCTTCTCATGTTCATAGATAAAAAAATATCATGATTTCTTTTAACATGAATCTTCTAGATTCACAGAGATGCTGGACATTTTAGACTATTTAGCCAAGCTTTCTATTTAAAATAGACACAGTCAGAGAAGCTACAGATATATTCATAATCTCACAACTAGTAAACAAATTTTGTAATTAAGAGTTTGATCATAAGATTGCTTTCTATAAAGGGCTTCTCTTGATCCAAATTAAAGAAATTAATTTTTGTTTTATGTATAAGTAGACTGCTGTAATCATTGAATGTGCAAAACAGTGTTGTTAATAAAGTTGACATGATGTGGTATTGAAGAAACATCTGAAGCATTGGAGGGGGAAAGTAAAAATATAAGTGATTCATAGGAGTGATTTTCAAAAGTGGTTAACTCTGGTAACCAAACTGGAAATTCCTTGATGACTCAGAATGTACAACTCATCTGTGTTTTGCAAATTAGTAGTGACTTGAAGGCTTGCCTTAGATAGGAAATTGAAGCTTCATGTGTAGTTTAGTAATAAAGAATAGTTCTGCAGTAGAAAGTAATCAAAAATTATTATTTTAGGAAGCTAACATGAATCTTTTAGTCTCTGAGGAAAAGAATCTCTATTCTTGGGGCCAGGCTTATTGCAAGTGTGAAATACAGGAAAATTATGAAAAAATTTAAAGAATTAATTGTCAACTAAGAAATGATATATCTTAGACTAGAACAAGATTTTCTCAATTTGTGATAATGCTCTTTTGATTTTTAATTTAGGTGCTTATGGAAATTATATTTAAATTGCTTATAAAAAATGGAGGCATTCAAAATAGGCACACATTTTATACCAAAGATATAGAGCATGTATTTGCTAGCCACAATGATGAGGATTTGTAGAAGATTTTTTGTTTGTTTTTTGGCTTTTGGTATTCAGGAGTTACTCCCGGCTCTGTGCTCAAAAATTGCTCCTGGCAGGTTCAGAAGACCATATGAATGCCGGTTTGAACCTGGGTCCATCCTGTATTGGCCAAGTACAAGGCAAATGCCTTACCGCTGTGCTAAGAAAAATCCATGAATGTAAAATATTCTACAGTTTGACCTACATAAAAAATTATTTGGGAAAAAGAACTAGTGAATAATAGCTTGAGACAGAACAGAGCACGTGCTTGCATACAGCCTACCTAGGTTTCATATACAGCACCTTATATGGCCTGTCCCTTGAGCATTGCCAAGAAAGATCCCTGAGTCCAGAGCCAGGAACACCCCTACTACATCACCTACATCACCCACAATACCCCTACATCACCTGGGTGACCTAAAAAGCAAAGCAAAACAAAACCAACAAAAGTGCCCAAATATCTTTCTTTTCTGAAATTCTCATCTGAAATACTCATCTGAAATGCTATCAGAGTCCCACTAAGAAGTTGCTAATCAAAGGATCCTTGTAGGAAATTCAATGTAGTCTCCCCAAAAATATATCCAAGATATAAATGTAAGGTATTTAGAAGTGGAATAAAATAAAATTGTACTATTAAAATCCAATGTTTAGAATTATTATAAAATTAATATATTTATATTTTATTACATTATAATGTTTGAATAAATGCAGAAAGTATATAAAACATCTACTTTTAAGGGGTATTCTAATCTGAATAAAAAATGCAAAGATCTCATCAATTTTAAATAGGTAAGACAGGAAGCACAAAACAACAAATTGATGAAATAGCAGAGCGAAAATGTCACAATGATGAAGTTTCAGGACAGAAGGGAATTGTGATTGTGGATGTCCTAGAATTTTTTTTCAGGTTAACTCCAAAGATTGAATTAATAAATACTAATATATATTAACTTATTCCCTTGAATGCTGAGTATCAAAGACAAAACTGTCCTGTGATGATTCTGATGACCTAATGTGCAAATGGAGATGGAATAATTGGGCAAAGAGTTATTATATAACCAAATCTGAATCCATAGAAATGTCTAAATGTCTGCAGCTCAGTTCTGGAAAACCACCTGATAGGAAGCAGATGCTCTCAGTCAAAGACCTGCTTAGACAATCCACTTTAATTCCAAATTCTTGGGGTGTAACTTCCAGTTGTTCTGCTTGCTCAAAATGTTGCTTTAAAAGTCAGAATGGAATAATGAGGTCACCAACTGCCTCATCACATTTGAAAACTATAGCGAGCATTAATTTTTTGTTCTATAAATTTGCCCATATTCATGCCCAGCCCCAATTGATCATTTAGGATAAAGAAAAAGATAGAGAAATATATGTATTTACATATTTTTAAAAAATTGAGACAATGCTTTTTTCTTGTAATTAAAACCTATCATTCTTTGTTTCCAAGCAATATTTCTTATGTTTTAAAATGTATTATTTATTCTTGCTCTTCTAATTTATTAAAATGCATAATTAAATGCTTTTTAGTATCTATAATCTCACTGTGCATGTGCTTTTCTAGTGGACTTTCTATAAATTTTTCAAAAATGTCTCTTCTACTAAAAAGAAAATGTCATTTTAAAGCTGAGAGAAAAATTCCTTATTGTACTAGAGTAAACCTTTACTAGTTAACATCTATTAACCTAACCAAAACCCTTGGAATAAAACCAAGTAAAAATGATTAAATGTTTAACTAATTAAATGGTTGTAAAGCATTATGTTATGGTAATAAACAGTCACAGGTATACTGTGCATAAGATATGTTGACTTCTGCAAGCTTGTCTTCTCATTTTAATAAAGCCAATTCATGCCTTAAAGGCAAAGATATGCTATTTAATTATAAGGATCATCTTAAGTTTTCAAGAAAGAATTACCTTTTCAAACTATACATAAATACATTCCAATGTTGTTCATGGATATTATCTTATTGAAATTATTTCCAACTGCCTCTCTTAGAAACTATGATGCAATTCCTCTAGGGTGCATGTATATGCATATAACTGAGTCTGGTTTGAAGATAACTAAATCCAGGTAATTTTTCTCATGTAGACACAGCATGTACCATTAAAAATCCTGTTGTTGAACAATTTTCAGTTTGGGCTTATTCTACCACTTACATTTTATAGAGAAAAATGCATGCAAATAATCATTACCTTTGATATTTGTATGAAAGAAGGAAAAAAAGAAATAATGTATTCAAGGATGTATTGAGTCTCTGAATCCCTGTTAGATTTTCAAATAGGACTTAATAGATATCGCTATTAATGGCTATGATTTAAGATAGCATAGAGAATGAGAATAGAAAATTAATGAAAGGTGACTATGCATCGTCTTTAGGGGAATTCAAATTGATTGTTACAAAAGTGCTTTGGAATCACACAGAATACCCACAGTTCCCTCCACAATGAACTGTGGCAACACAAGTGAAATGTTGCCCAGAGCATTTCATTAGAGACGCAGCAGCACATTTTTATTTGGACTGTTCCTATCTATTCTTTCTACCTGTAACACACTGAAATTTTAGACTCCCAAAGGAAAGAGTGGTATCAATGACAGTTCTTGCAGTGACATCATAAATCTTTGGTAGGAAGGGAAATTCCTCCAAAATGTCAGTTCTTGAACAACAATACAGTTCTGTTTATGTCTTTCTGGAGAGGAGTCACAGAGAAGGCAAAAGAAGAATCACTCTCTAGACCTGGGGGGAACATTGAAATAGAGGTTAATTTATTCAAATTCAAACTAATTCTAGTGGATCTGAGAACTTACATTGCTTTTACTTTAATCAGAGGTTGGTGCTAGCTGACAAGGACGACGCTGAGTCTGCAGCAGGGCAGTGGCACTAGATGGATTGTGATTATAAAGCCAAGGGGACATGAGTAACTGGCTCTGAAAATAATAGAATAAATCCAGCTTGAAAACCTGAATTTGAAAAAATAAAAATATTGCTATTGTATAAGTAAAGTTGTGGGGGCAATATGGACAAGGAAAGGAAATAAGCCTTTAAGAAGAAGGAGCAAGTTCCTTCTTGAAATTTCTGTTCTCATTCTTTAGCAACTCAAAGAAGCAGTTTAGCCTCAGAAAACTGGTGTCAAGGTGTTATTTGGAGTGAGAGCAATAGTATAGTTGGTAGGGTGTTTGCCATGCACCAGATTCAATTCCCATCATCCCATATGGTCACTTGAGCATGCTAGGAGCAATTTCTGAGGATGGAGCCAGGAGAAACCCCTGAGCATAGCTGAGTGTGGCCCCCACACAGAACAACAACAACAAAAACAACAACAGCAAAGATGGTATTTGCAAAATTCGAATCCAAAGTTTAGAAACCAATATAGGTATGGCTTTTCTGGCCATCCTATAAAAACCTAAGAGGTTCATAAGAGATAATTTATACATTATTTAAAATGAAGTTGAGCAAGATTAGGAGTGTTACTGTGGGTATAATAGTAGGATAACATGCAATTCTATTAAATATAAGAAGACAGTCACAATAATGAATTGTCTATGCTCATCAAATGATTCCTAATCCTCTTCCTTGGGAAATGAATTGAATATGGTGCCATGGGATAAAAAAGACCATTTTCTCTTTCCTCTTTCAGCTCTGATCAGTTGAAAATGTATTTGCTTCTACTACTGGAGTCAATACGACAGCCATAGTCTGGTAACGAACAAGTTCAATCAAATTTTCTCATCTAATACCTCATCCATTGTTCTATGTGTTTGAATATTATTACCTGACTATTTGTAGAAAAAAAATGCAGCTATTCCTTTCCTTTTTCATGCTATAACTTAATTCATCGGTAGCTCAGTAGTAAAACTGGAAATTTCTTTTTTTTGTTTTGTTTTGTTTTATATATTTATTTATTTATTTTTATTTTGATCAAAATGGATTACAAATCTTTCACAGTGATTTTTTGGTACATAGTAATATTGAATCAGGGGTGTTTCCACCACCAATATTGTCCTCCCTCCACCTCTGTTTCCAAAATTCATCCCATATTCCCTTCATTTACCTCCCAGGCTGCTAGTATAGGTTGTCCGCTCTGTGTCTAGTATGTTGTAAATTGAGTATCTGTTCTGTTTTGTTGGCTTTGGATTTGGTGCTTAAGTTTGATTCTTTTTTTTAATTTCTAATTAATGCTCATATGACTGTTTGGTCTTGTTACCCTCCATTATATCCCCCTCTGTTGCATAAGAGCCCTTAGGATGGGCTTGGATGGAGGTGGATGGTGATGGAGGCCTTTCTCCTCTAGCTCATGACACGTAGCTCTGTAACCCCCCTTCATCTGTCAGGGTGGCGGCGAGGAGAAAATCTACTCACAAACAGGCTTCGGAAAATATCAGCTTTATTCATCCCTGGCCAACATGTGTGCCCTGTCATAACCATTTACGCATGCTATCCTTAGTTTGCCCTGCGTCTTAGCTTCTTTCAACCATCTCTCCTCCTGCCGTTTCTCCTACCTCCATTCATGCAAGTTCTCTCTTCGCCCTTTCTGGCCAAAGCTATTATTATCTCCCAAGACCCCTCCCAGAAATGGGAGGTCTATTAGCAGGTAAGGGGTGTGGTTACACCCCTCCATTAGTGAAGCCAAACAAGATGATTCAAGTTGTGTGGCTCTGTTTGAAGGAGAGAGAAAAAATATAATAATAATGATAATAATAATAATAATAAATAAAATGGGGAAAATCAAACAAGCAGAAAAATGAGAGGAGTCCTTAATCTAGAGGCTATATCTATCAGTTTAAGAGCAGGGAGGGAGAAGGAACAAAAACATAACAACAATACAATAAATAGATACATAAATAAAATAAAAGATAAAAAAATATCAACCATTAAAACTGGAAATTTCTACTTTTATTTTCTAGTCCTTTCAATCCAGGCAGCAATCTGCTACATGTAGCAAATAATAATAATAATAATAATAATAATAATAATCAGTATACTCTACACATTGTCCTTATACTCCATCACTAGTTTACAGGGATGATATTTTTGTTTTTTAATATAAAATAAATTGTTAACAAAACTCTAGTATCTGTATTCTTTTTTATAATTTTATTGAGTAGCATTTGTATTCTTTATAAGACTAGATACAAAGACTTCTTTGTAAGATTTTATTAAATTCTATTTTAGTCTAATTTCCTGAACAGACCTTTAGTGTAAAAGGATTCCCAGATAGAAATCATGTGAGCTAAATTCTTTTAATGTCTATAACTAATTTGTCTTCCATTTGCTCAATTTAAAAGTTGAATACAGAAAATATTTAATGAAAGCAATAAGATTAGTGAAATTATTTTTTGCAAGTATGTATATATATATATATAAATTTTTAACTTCATGTTCTATTGTTATTATCCAAATAGATTATGAGGATTTTAAGCAATCTTCTCAACCACAGACCCATATAATGCCTAATTCATGAGATTGCTATAAGAGTTAAAATTGTATTTCTAAACTCTGGCTACACTTCACTTAATTTTTGAAACTGATCAATGAATTCCAGGTAAACATTGAATTAGATGCACAAAACTTTCCACTACTTTTAAAATTGCTTTTGACTGTAGACTGAACAAATGGTCAGTTTCTTTTATTCCAATTCTAAAGCTAAAATCTAAATTCAGAAACATTTCTGCATTCTTATTTTTCATTTCCTTTCTGCCTCATGCTCCTAAGATTTGACCACTAAAAATATAACAAAAACAAACCACATCCACCACATGTACCATATTCTTTTCTAGTTTCAGTAGTTCTGTTGTCCCTCACATTTTTCATATAGAGTTGAAATGTTTCATTTTATATTATAGGTTTTACAAGTGAGCACTCCAAGTGAATTTAAAAAATGGTTCTTTATAAACTCTTACTCAACTAAACCTCACCTCCTTTCTTTTCTTTAAGTCAGCCTTTTATTTTCATCATTCTGTGCATAAGAATAGTATAACTTTGGTATAATACTTCAAAGGGGTTTATTCAAGAGATATAAGTCAGTGGATAAACAGTGTGTTCACTGAGTTTTGTCAGGAGTTAAATCCTGAATACAGTTCAATACCAATTGAATATAGTTGGTCCTTGAATACATAGTCAGGAGTAAGCCATACACACAGCCACATGTGGCCCAAACTCTTTTATCCTTGCAAAATAATAATAAAAAATAATATCTTCAAATAGTAATGGAAATGTTTGTTGTGGAATCAAGAGAGTAATGTGAAACTTTAGTATAGTACGAGTGATTTCATGACAGGCAATGAGACAGGAATACTCCTAGCAATGCTTTTTCTAGTGGAATGAGACTAAGGGTTCAGTGCTAGGGATATCAGGGAAACTTGGGGTGGGTATCCCATGAGGACACACACAGCACAAGAAATCAAATGTAGGATCTTGCACAAAACCACTTAAACTGAATCTAAGTAGTTTTATCTTTTGGGGGCTTTTTTTTTTTTTTTGGTTTTTGGGCCACACCCGGCGGTGCTCAGGGGTTAATCCTGGCTGTCTGCTGTTTTTTTTGTTTTTTTTTTTTTTTGTTTTTTTTTGGTGCTTACCGATATAGATGGAGTCCCCACTGGATAATTGACTCTTTTTTTTTTTGGGTACTGGTGGAGTGTTTCAACTTCTTTTTCTCCTTCATCTCCCAAATCGATGATGAGAGCCTCTAGAAGGATTCCATCCATTTTTGGAGTATTAGACTCTTACCCCAGTTTATTTATCTTCTCTTTTTCAGGCAAAATCATGCAACTTGAATTAGCTAGTCCTGCCTACAATTAGAGGGGGAGATAAGGGAGGCATTAAGACCAAACATGGGCAAGACTACTAAGTAGGGGGTTGGATACAGAGGGGACCACATATTCTAGCCGCCCTGGGGGTGAGGGAAGAGGAAATGGGAGGTAGGACAAAAACGGAGGTGTAGGGAGGACAAATTGGTGATGGGAATCCCCCCTGATTTTATGTAAATATGTACCTAAAATGTTATTGTCAACAATATGTAAGACACTATGATCAAAATAAAAATTATATATATTAAAAAAAAAAAAAAAAAAAAAAAAAAGAAATAGCTCCTGGCAGGCACGGGGGACCATATGGGACACCGGGATTCGAACCAACCGCCTTTGGTCCTGGATCGGCTGCTTGCAAGGCAAACGCCGCTGTGCTATCTCTCCGGGCCCCGAATCTAAGTAGTTTTATTGGGACCAATTTCAGAGCTTCTTAGGGTTTATTCCTGGCTCAGGATTCACTCCTGGTGGCACTTGTAGGATCAATAGTGGTGCCAAGAATTAAACCTGGGACAGCCTTGTGCAAGACAAGTGTCCTACCTGCTATATTTTCTCTTTTTGGACTCCTGCATAATTTTACTTCTTTTGTTAAAATAAATTTTAATTTAATCACTGTGAGAAATAATAAAAAAGAGTTGTTTATGATTGACTTTCAGTCAAACAATGTCCAAAACCAACACCTTCTTCACCGGTATACATATGAAAAACCAAATATTTAGTTATAAATTTATCAGTTAAGGGGCCAAAGTGGTGGTGCTAGAGGTAAGGCGTCTGCCTTGCTGGTGCTAGCCTAGGATGGATTGTGTTTCAATCTCCCAGCATCCCATATGGTCCCCCAAGCCAGGAGCGATTTCTGAGCACATAGCCAAGTGTAACCCTTTAGCATTACCGGTTCTGGCAGAAAAAAAAAGTTTATCAGTTCATATCATTAAAGAAAAAACATTTGGGTGAGTCATATTTACATTATTTCTGATATTTACATTATTATCTAGAGTTAAATCATGATAAGCCATGTTTATAATATAATTTTGATTGTTTCTTTTGTGGAGGAGAGGCCAACACCCAGAGGTGTTCAGGGCTTTTTCAGGGATTTGGGACCATATGTGTTACAGGGGATTGGATCTGGGTAGGCCTCAGGTAAGCCTGACCCATTGCAATATTTTTCCTACTTCTTATAATTTATTTTTTATATCTTGTATGTATTATATTTTTCATTTATTACTTCTTCAATAAAAATTCTTTTACAAAGATTAAGTCCTGCCTTAGGTTAGATTTATATACTATAAATTAAGAACTACAAAAACAAAGAAAAATTCATCTCTTATATAATAATAAATGAAAAAAATCAAGACTTAACAAATATTATTTTCCATTAACAGGCATAAAGCAGAAATATGTTTAAAAGGTAGCTAACAATAAATTTCAAAACAGCATATAAAAATACTAAGTCACTACTACAAAGTCATATCCAGGTAGACTACCCTCCTGAGACAGTTTCAATTATGCAGCTGTTCAGAAAAGCAGAATTCTACCCCTATGGACAGCATTGTCTTGGCATCTAATCCCAGGACCTAGTGCCCATGAGCAAAAACTGTGTGGATGGTTGTATCTGCCTTGTTCCAAAAATTGTTCATTAACTTTTGTTCATATTTCTTTGCTAGATCTTGTTAACATCTCATTTAATTTAAAGGGTACTGGCAAGTTAAATTTTCATGTTACAAAACTATCAATTAGATGGCCATTACAAACATCACATATATTCTAGCAGGTTTTTTTTTATTATAGTTGTTCATTTAATATACAGGGGGCTCTCAATTTATGTCAGATTTTGTGAAAGATGCTGTCTCAAAAGAAAGAATGTTAAATTTAATTTAATTAAAAATGAGTGTGATCCAAAGCATAGATATTCCCATGTTCATAGAAATTACTGTTCAGACAGAGATCTCTACCCACCAGACCTTAAACAATCAAACAGTGTCCTTTGCAGCCAGTCTGTGAGTCTCATTCTTGACCCAAACCAACTGATTATTAGGAGTCATATTTAGTCTGAGGATACAAATATATTCAACTTTGACTTTGAACTACAAAGTTTCTGTGCTTGCTACATTTGGCACATGGCCATATCTGTCTTAAGAAAAGTTACACAAGTATGCAGCTGTTTCAGCTAGACATTTTATTATACAGGTGCAAGGAACATTATTTCTACTTTTATAAAACAAGTAGATGGATTCAGTAGGTGTTACATTAATTATGTCTCCAATCTAGGCAAGCTTGTACCAGACACACTAGTCTAAATTCCATATTATATCAAGACCACACTATAGTCAAGACCAAGACGAAACCCCTAGAAAATACTTACCACAATGCCACATCACTTTTTGTTTTCATCCCAAATTGTGACATTCATATAAACAAGAGACCCTATGAAAGTTGATTTTAAGGTCATGGGATATGGCACAAGGGGATATGACTTACATATATCTTATTTCATTTTAATCACCAGCAGGACATAAGGTTCCCTGACAAGTTCCAAGAGTGATAGAGAACAAAGCATTGATCAAGTCCTGGGCACAGTGAGGTGTGGCCCATCTTCCCCAACATAAAAGAAAGAAAAAAAACTAAGAAAGGTAAAAATGGTATATACCAAATCTTCTCTTTGATTTGAGCAAGAAGCAATAATACTCGGTTCTGCAGCACAATGTGGGAGGTTTAGAAGCTATTTCTTTGGAGAATCTCATCATGCAATAACATGATCTAAGCAGGCAAATGCCAATTTTTCTTTTCTTTTCTTTTTTTTCTTTTGGTTTTTGGGTCACATCATGTGATGCTCAGGGGTTACTCCTGGCTATGCGCTCAATATCGCTCCTGGTTTGGGGACCATATGGGATGCCAGGGACTGAACCCAGGTCTGTCCTGGAAAAGTTGCATGCAAGGCAAACACCCTACCACTGTGCTATGGCTGAAACTCTGCAAAAGCCAACTTTAAAGTTAGTATATTTAAATAAATTTGTAGATGCTATAAATCATACTATGCCACTTCAAATAATACTCAGAGACTCAGAGAAACTAAAGTATGAAGTTGCAAAGAAATAAATCAGAGTCCCAACAGAGACAGAAGCAACAGTTGGATAATGTATGAGAGACTAGTAGATTATTTTCAAAAGTAACCTTTAAAAAAAAGTCACTCCAGAATTGCTTATAAATTCATGGAATTCACATAGAGGTTGCAGAAGGAGACCTTGATTTTGACTTGAATAATTTACCAGCACAGTGAGAATTATTCAAGTAATTCTCCAGTCAATGCTAAAATTCACACAACAAAATCTTTAACCTTGACCATGACACTTCTCTTCTAAATAAAAAAAAAAAACATTAGCTTGAATGGTGATACATCTTGAATAAATGTGCAATAAGCTACAGCAAACCACCATCTACAAGTGTCCATCATCTAAAAACCACTACACTAATTGATTCCTTTTCAAACACTACTGATTTCTTTGATTAAATTACACACAAGAATAACTGACAGTACAAATCACTATTTACTAAACGAAATTTTAAACCATTATGGCATTTACAAACCAATGCTAATTTCAGATGCTAGTGGTGAGTTTTCTATGATATGTCTAAATTATTTAAAAGATGTGTAAAATCACCTCAACTTTCCAAGATGATAGATGTTAGAACTTACTCTTCTCTTTGTGGTCTTTGCAAAGCAGAGCTATACATAAAACAAAAGCTAATCAATCATCTCTTGATACCATATCAAAATGCTATTCAATGAGTGACTTGAACTTACAGAACTTTATTTCACATTGCTCTGGGGGATGGAGATGATAGTTTAGATTTTATTCCATTCCTTTTTTCTTGGATTGCTGGTGCGTGCTTCTCATTTGTACATTTACTAGATATTTTCCTTGTATATCTATGATTGAGAGAACATGCATGAGAATATATCCTTTTGGAAGAAATTGAATCTCATAATAAGAGCACCATCCACTTGATTTTATCTATCTTCCTAAAATTTCCATCTCAAAAATATCATGATAATTGGTTTATGGTTCAACATTAACTCAAGTGAATTAACATTCACTCTAAAATAACGTCTATATAAGATTAATTATTTGAGGACAATATAGCAAAGGATTAAAAACAATCCAATATGTTTGAGATGTCTAAGTCAGAAAAACTTATGAGAAACATCAAATAGAGACAATAATCAAAACATGATTATATATAATTATAGAGAACTCACATGTAAAACACATATACAATTCCAAAGAATAAATTCAGAAATGATTACCATATATTAATTTATAGCTTTATAGAATATATATTTGTGATAGTTAAATATATGAAACTCAAAATATATAAAATACATGGCTTTATTAAAGATAGAAGTTATAAAATATAAAGTCATGTCACAAAGGTTGATATTTATTTTTAGTTTTTATTTTAAAAGGAGGCCACACACATCCCAAGTTTGGGATGTACTTATAAGTCCTCAGGATTGCTCCAGGTTCAAGGGGTCATGTGGTATCAGGCTTGAGTAAATCTCTCAGCAAGCTTATTGTGAACATCAACCCTTTGAACTATTTTCACAGCCCATAAAGAATTATATTAATTCAAATGTTAACCTCCAATCCTTCATATTATCAATATGTATTACAAAAATCTTTATATTTACAATGTCTAAAATAGAAATTTAAGATATTAGCATGATAAATGTGGTCCACAATTAAATAATATTATAACCACCTGACAAATCTACTTGTCATGATTACATTTATTTGCGACATTTTTGTCTTTATTTAAAAAAGTATTTGTACTTTATAAATGGGAACTGAGATCAACATTTTAAAGTGGATGACTCTTGCTAGTCAAACGTACTGTTTGAAAACGAAAGACATGCTAGTTGTTAAAAGATAAATTTAATTATTACCCTTTACTATTTTAATCTCTCTTCTGAATATTGCATACATTAAATATTTAGCCAAATTACAAATATTTACATTAAATAATTAATCCAAGTTAGTATTTTATCATATGTTCTAACAATAACAGTGTCTGCCATTATTATAATTTTATTTATTATTATATGTATTGCACACTCTTCATAACATGCTTGTAATGAGATATTTGTGTCCTGTCCAGAAAACCATAAATTGAAATTTTATACTATATGCTTCAGAATGCAATTATAGCTGTAGATAGGATATTTAAAGGGGAATTAAGTTAAAAATCTAAGTGTTATGCAGAGTGATATAAGTTAGAGGGAGAAAGATAGACACAGAATAGTATTACTCATCTAAGGGTTTTAAGAAAAATGAAATACATTACTGTAATAAGGCCCAGAGACAATAGAGCTAGGACTGGGAGGGCCAAAAGGACTGGCTCACAATCTAAAACTCACCACAAAGAGTGGTGAATGCTGTTAGGGAAATAACTACACTAACAACTAGCATGACAATATTAAAGAATGTGAGAAGTAGAATGTCTGTTGAGGTACAAGCAGGGGCAGGGGAGGAAGGGGGCATTGGTGGTAGGAATGTTGCACTGGTGAAGGAGGGGTATTCTATTTATGACTGAAACTCAAGTACGAACATGCTTTAATCATGGTGCTTAGATTTTTTTGATTTTTTATAAAAATATTTAAGTGTTGTATTATAAAATAAACTAAAATGTCAGCCATAAATAATTCCAAGGGCTAATGAGTAAGCCCATCATAATTCCATGATTGCACATTTCTATGTGTCAACTCTTAGCAAAATCCAAGAAGCTCATTGGAAGCTGCATGTGAAGCAGAATATACCATGTAAGAATTTAGGATATCCATTAATCTCAGGGTTTCAACAATTCTATGCTGAGTAGTAATCAAAGAAGTATGTTATTATCTGTTGATTTTAGGAAAGGGACATTCCGGGAGAATCTCAGAACTTACTCTTGGCTCTGTGCTGAGAATCACTCCTGATGGTGCTGGGAGTTGTGGGCCAGGGATCAAATTGGAAATTATTGTATTCAATGCAATTGCTGTACTATCCACCTACTCACTGTACTATCTCAGTGATTTATTTTCCTGTTGTTGTTGTTTTGTTTTAGGGCCACACCCATTAGCTCTCAGGGGTTATTCCTGGGTCTGCACTCAGAAATAGCTCTTGCCAGGCTGAGGGGACCATATGGGATGCCAGGGATAGAACCCCATCTGTCCTGAGTCACCTCGTACAAGACAAATATCCTTCCAGCTGTGCTATCACTCAGGCCCCTGCATTCCCATTTTTAGTGTGAATTATTGTCTGGGTTTTGTTTTATATAGCCCAACTATTGATGGAAAATAAGTTTAGACAGTAGCCAATTTACCTGTCAATTAGAGAAGGATAAATGGTAGTGATAAATAAATATATCCCCATTAAAATGTATGCTGGCTGGAATTATGAGGCTGTAGTTACTTGTATATTTTTGTATAAATCAATGTTGGGTTGCTTACTTTGTTTACTACATTTTATATACAATTTTTCTAAAAATTAAAATAATTACATTTGCATGGTATTGACCCTGTTTAATTGCTGACACTACATCTATTCCCTTGAACACATGAGTGTTGATCCATTAGTGCAGATCCAGCAATGAAGCCTGAGCACAGACAGTTATGGTCCAGCTCATCAAATATAAAGCACTTCTCAAAGCCATGTGATTTATTTCTGTAATGCATTTCTTCACTTTGCAGTGTTGCTAACTGCATAAACAGTACTTAGAAATGGCCTTCACCTAAAATATAATTAAATAAAATATAAAGGTAAAAGAATACAAGGAAGCAACTGTTCTGAGGAAAAGCAAAATCAACTCATGAATTTTATTATCTGATGAAGATACTCAAGAACTCAAGAAACCCATTCCAAACTGCAACCAATAGTTTAATGCCATCTTATATGTGAATCTTATCTAACAATCAAATGCCAATGGTTTTGCTTTGTTGTGAGTAGCTATTAAACCTGACTTAGTGATATCATAATTTCCATTTTATATGGCCAGGCCTTTAGGGACCTTCACATATAATAGGCCCAGTCTACAAGCATATGCCCTAGAAAATGCTCATGAAACCACTTTGCCCCTGATAACATATCCCTTTATTTTTTTCTCAATTTGTAGGAAGACATAGAAATATAAGGCAGAACAAGATGATTTATGTTCTACAGTTCTGTTCAAAAAAAAGAAAGAAGGTGGGAGGCCCTGTCTAGAAGCTATACATATAAATTTAAAAGAAGAAAAAAAGAAAAATAAATTAAAAAGGGGGGCTGATGTGACCAGTTCATTTTTAACCTTTCATTTATGTGTTTCATAAATAAGAACACTCAGGAGGTCCAGCCTAGGATAGAAGCTTGCCACAAAGATTGGTGAGTGTAGTTGGAGTATAGAAGGGTTTACTAGGACAATGATAGTTGAAACTGGTCACTCAGGACAAGAACTCTGTACTGAAATGGGAAAAAGTGACATGCAAGGCACCCTTCCATTAACAATAGTGCAAAGAACTGTGTTCCAAAAAGGGAGAAAGGGGGATAGAGAAAGAGATAAAGAGAGAGAGAGAGAGAGAGAGAGAGAGAGAGGGAGAGGGAGAGGGGAAGAGAGAGAGAGGGAGAAAGAGAGAAGAGAGAGAGAAATTGTCTGCCATAGAGACAGGCAAGGTTCTGGGGTGAAGGATGGGAGAAAAATGGGGAATATCAGTGACCCAGAGGGTGCACTTTTGAAGAATAGCATACATTGTATGACTTAAACCCAACAATGAGCAATTTTCTAACCACAGTGTTAAATAAAGCAATTAAAATATTAAAAATAATAATAATACCAGTAGGGTTTACCAAACCCTGATCTTTTTATTTAGGTTAACCAAAATTATGACCCTGAAAACCCAATGTATTCATGGCTCCAGATTAAGGGAGTCTTCCCAGGCCCTATTTCTCTTTGAATACACTCTCCCTTAACCCCAAGTCTCCTCCAGGAATTTCAGTTATTCTTTCTACGACTTATTAGTATTAAATGTCATTCATTCCATTTCTCTTTTGTTCTGTTGTTGAACTACTAATACTTATGAGAAATTGCATGTTCCACTTAACAAGTGTTAATTTGACATTTTTGCTTCTTCCATTTTTCATTTATACACAGTGCCCAAAACAAAGCTAAAGAAGCATAACATTAATAACTAACCATTTTCATAACTTTTAGAAATCTTGCATAATTAGATTAAGTGAATGCCTCAAGGATAGCTGAAAATCCTAAAGGAATACAGAGATTAAGTGCTCAAACTCTTTGCTCTAGGAAATATTAATCAATAAGATTTGCTTTCAGTAGATCAGTAAGAATTATAAATTTCCTCAACACTGTTATGAATCTTGTACATGGATATTTGCTGGATGGGAGTTTCATTTATTTGCCTAACATGTTAAAAACTTTTTGTTTGGTGCTTTGGGATTTTTTTTAGTTGAGCTCAGAAATCACTTTTGACAGGCTTGGGGAACCATATAAGATGCCGGGGTTAGAACATGTAGGGCCACATGCAAGGAAAATGCCCTACCTGTTATGCTATTGCTCTGGCACCAGTGATTTTATTTTTTTTTAATTTCCCCTTGCCCTGGTGATTTTGTAGTTCTTAAAAATTAATATTTCAAGGAAGTGTCATTTCTGGTTTGAAACAGAATTTTTTAAAAAGATATCAAATAATTATTTTTAAATACTTTGGATCATAGATGAAAATAAAGGATAGAGAGAAATATACTTTGAGATAGGGAGAAAGTATAATAACATGAGGGAGATAGGGAGAAAGGATGATCACATGAAATAAAAGCTTCATAGTAGGTCGGACCTGTGGTTAGGGTGCACAGTACAGCGACAACTAATTTTATGGGTTCTAGGTTCTTATAGGGATGCGGAAACTTACCTTAATAGCAAATAACACTGAAAATAATTATATTTATAAGGAGATTGTGCATTCTACTAAAAGAAAGAAAGCAGACATTAAAGAAACCATACCAATTGCATAAACTTCTCTATAAAATTTGCTTTGCTACTCCTCAATGTATTATTTTCTGGAATAATTACATATTTCTAATTTTTATTCTCAAAATATATATTTAAAATCCCAAGAAGACCTGCTTTGCTTACCAAGTTGAAAATTTAAAAAAAATCTGAATTTTTTCTGGGAGAACTCTTAGAACCCACACCAGGCACGTGTGGTTTTATGTGTCACCATAATCACACAGCTGATGAAAATGCCTTAATTTCATAGCAGGTTACTTTGTTTATATTTATGACTTCTACTCTAAAAATTTCTCACAAACAAGCAAAAATACATCAATACACCATAGTGTCCTTGTCATCCAATTATTGAACTCTACTGAAAGTTGACTTAAAAATTGACACTTTTTTCACACTTATTTTTAACAAAGTGAACAATTTTTGCTCATTAGATTATTGACTACATTTTGGTAGAATAATTACAAATTATGACATTTCTTTATTAAGAAATTTATAAAGTTGAAGGTACAATATGACTTTATACAAAAATCAAATTGCACCTCTTTATGAGGATTTTAGAAAGGAACGCAAACACCTTTGACTGTGTAATTTATTTTATTTAGACTTATTTTGGACCTTCTATTTGAAGATACCTAAATATGTTATGACGTTGCAATTGACGCATTTGTTAACTATAGTTTGCTTTTTTTTGTTGGTGGTACTCAGGATTTACTCCTGGATCTGAGGTCATAGCATTTTTCTTACTAGCTTAAGGGACCATGTAGGATGCCAGGTATCAAATGTGGGTCAGTCATATACATAGAAAACACCTTACATGCTATATCCTCTCACTGGTCACAAGATGCATTTTTTTCTAAGACATGATAGCTTCAGGTATTTTAATGAGTTACAAACTTGAATAGTGAATTAATTAATTGATAATTGTTGAATAATTCTTATAAAGATCTTCTGATACTAAACTATTTATATGAGAGATAGGAAGAGATGCTTATTTTAGCAAAGTGCCAATTTTTAATTATGAAAATTGACTCTGAATCTCTGAGCTTCAATATTTTGACAACGCATTATCATCTAGTACAGAAAAAAATGTTTCAATTTTAATTTTTTTCACTATTTAAGGCTTAACCTTCTAATTAAATTCTGGTAACTTTCCATATTAAAAATGAAGCAAAGCATCTATCATTGGCATTCTATGACTAATTCTGATAATGATAGGTGAAATATGTGCCAAATTAAATGTGCTTTTTTCTTTGAGCCAAAAATGCAGATAGGTCTGAAAGCAAGGTCTAGAATACTTGATGGTAAAGCAGTGCTCTTAACAATTTCAAAGGCAGGCATCCCATTCCATTACAGAGGGTGAAAGACTCCTAGCTGAGTCAACAGACACACTGCATGAGAACAAACTTAGATTATTTATACAGGGCTGTGTTTATATTAAATTGGGATAACTTGAACCTTGGGAAAACTTCAGGCAAGAAAAGGATTCTGAGTTAAACTTCCTTTTTGGAGAAAAGCAAATGTCAGTTGTGTTAGTTCTGGCAAGCATAATTTAGTTGTGATGTTTACAGAAAATGTATTCAAGAGACGCTACTATACACCAAAGAGTAAGTTCCATTCAGCATTAAAAATAACAGATTGATAACGATGCTCTTTTTCTGTATCATTAAAACAGGTTATTAGTTCTGAGTTGTAAGTGATAAGCTTTTATGTAAAACTCTCTCATTGACAACAAGGATCTAAGATTTGTCATGTGAATTACTTTTATTTCACATTATTTATAACTTAAGTATATAAAATCTAAAATGATAAAACTTTTAGTATTGTGTTTCAAAAATAATTAATTTATTACAAATGCCAATTTCATAGTTTTTAAAATCTTTTTATTAATCTTTACAAATCATTCTCCTTCTTTAAGAGACATAACACATGACAATTGTAGATTACTGGATGAACCTCATTTCTTTTTTCAGCCTTCCACATATACCAGAAATGTTCTTTATCATTTTAAATGTTGATGAGTTTGAAGACATAGTAGCTGAAAAAAGGCTATCTCAGGTGTCTGTTGGGTTAAACATATTCTTCATTGTGGAAACAGCATTCCTTAGAGCTTCAAACTGACTTAATCAAATCCCTAAGTCAACCCATACTCAGCACTCCATCCCACTCAACCACAATAGATTATGCTTCTTAACCAAAAATTAAATAAAAAATAATAATAAATGTAGCTTACTTAAAAACAGAAACTCCAAATTTAGTTCACTATTGAATTTAAGAAAACTTAAAAAAAAAATTCCTTGATTTAAGATATGAGAATATGGGGGCCAGAGAAATACTACAAAGTTTTAGGTGCTTGGCTAACCCAGTTACCATGAACAGAAACCCACATGTTTGCCTGAGCATGAACATGACTGATCCCTGAGTGCAGAATGGGGAGTAAGCCCAGAGCACAGCTAGAATGGCCCACAAAAACAAATAACTGAGAATACACTATTATCTTTTTTTATTTTTAAATTTAAGGGGTATTAAATGCATATCTCCTGATAATTAGATAAGATGAAAATCATCTATGTCTCCTTTTTCAGTAATTCCTCTGTATATGTATCTAACCTTATACTACTCTGGTAACATATTATAATTTGGACAAGTCATCCTGCCAAATGTTTTAATGTTGTGAATATCAAACTGCTTTAAATAAGCTTCAGAAAAAGAGAAACAGTAGCAAGAAAAGGCTAGCAGGTTGAGTCCTCAGGAAGAAAGTGTGGCTGCAGACTACTGAGATCCAGAATAAACAGACCCCCCCCACCCCACACACACTCCCTGGGTTGGTCCCCTCAGGCGCTCTTCATCTTTCCTATAAAGCTAAGCAAATGCAAAGGATGAAAGGTAACCAGAGGATAAGCTGTCCTCTTTGGGATTTGGAGCAAGAATAATTGTTCTAGTCTATATTAATCTTAGCCCAAACTCAATGTTGATGTTAATGATATAAGACCTTATGCCTCAGTAACAGAAAGAGTTAGAGGTCATGGTAAACAACAGCAAAATAGGGTTTGTTAATTCAGGTTGTGTGTGTGTGTGTGTGTGTGTGTGTGTGTGTGTGTGTGTATGAAGGGAATTGGGGAGTTGTGTTATAGTTTTTAAAGTTCTATTAATCAGACAAATTTTTTTGAAAATTTCCAGCGTTGATTTTTTTTTCATCCAACAGTGAGGATATAAAGAAATAGCACAAAAAAGAATAGTAAGCTGTTACTGACCATTGTCAATAAATATACAGAATCTGAATCTTGGTGTGTCAGTAAATATACAGAATCTGAATCTTGATGCTGGTCTAAGATTAAAATAAGTACATATTATTTTATATCTTCTATACAAGATTGAAGATATGAGTCAAAGTTTGATTTTAGGGTTATATGTCAGATTGAACTAAACCTAGGCAGAAAATAACCTGTCATTCTTTTTTTAATGGGGGGGGGGGGAGTTTGAGCCAGTGACGCTCAGGGTTTACTCCTGGCTATATGCTCAGAAATCGCTCCTGGCTTTGGGGACCATATGGAATACCTGGGGATCGAACTGCTGCCCGTCCTGGGTTAGCGTGGGCAAGGCAGACACTTTACCGCTTACACCACAACTCCGCCCTGATAACCTGTAATTCTTAAAGAATCTTAAGGTTGCAAACTATCCTAACAATGAGAATGTATGAGGGAAATAGAAAGCCTGTCCAGAGTACAGGTGGGGGGTGGGGTTGGGAGGAGGGATATTTGGGACATTGGTGGTGGGAATGTTGCACTGGTGATGAGGGGTGTCCTCTTTTATTACTGAAACCCAACCACAATCATGTTTGTAACCAAGGTGTTTAAATAAAAAATATTATTAAAAAATCAAAAATCAAAAAGAAAGGAATCTTAAGATGAGAAGAAAGAGCTCTTATGCAAAATTATACAAAATATTAATTGTTCAAGTAAGTGTCATTTGTGGTTTGAAATAAATAAAAAATGATGAAGTGGGGCTGGAGCGGTGGCGCAAGCATCTGCCTTGTCCACTAGCCTATGACAGATCACCAGCATCCCATATGGTTCCCAAGCCAAAGGGATTTATGAGTGCATAGCCAGGAGTGACCCCTACGGTCACCGGGTGTGGCCCAAAAACAAAAATATAAAATAAAAAGATGAAAAGAAAGCACATGTAAATTGTGTGGATGGGCATTTTTATTCTCTATGGATAACTAAGAGTTATTTTTTTGTCTTCTCTCTGAGACTTGGATGTCATTATCATGAAGATACCTATGTATGTTTCCCTCAATGAAATTTATGAGTATGGGTATGTTTTATTGCAATTTGAATTGATTTTGGATATGGTTTGTAGAAATTATCCAATTTTAATTATTTTCACATTCATCCTATACCTCTAATATTTTTATAGAACATCTTTTCTTTTCCCAATTTATGCATTTGTTTTCTTAACTGTAAATGAACTTCCCATATGTCTGCAAGTTAATTTTTTAGCTAATAATAGTGTCATTGGTAAGATATCTGTCTTTATAACTACACTATTTTGATTGTCACAGGTGTATAATGTAGTCTAAAGTCAGGTAAGGTAACTCCTCTCACTTTCTTTTGACTTACTATTGCTATATCTCTTCAGGGAGACCCATACATTTGTTCTCATATAAACATTCTTACAATTTTTCCTAAAGTAAAAAAAATTTCTATTGCAATTTTGAAAGAGATTGCATTTTATTTATTGATTTTTCTGAATGTAGTGACCCCCTTGATAATGTGTTGTGTTTTTATCAAGAAGTTTAGAACACTGAGGAACTAAGAGAACTTCTTGGGCTTTTGTCTTCATCCATTGATTCAGATAAAGTTCCTTTGCGTTGTCTTTGTGCCTAATGACACTTGATAACTGAGAAGGGGAGCAAAGGGTGTGGGTTTCATTGATTCCAGAGAAAAATAATAGGCCTGAGCTGGTGTCTCTCTAGACATGCATTTGCCTTTCCTGTGGCTAACCCAATTTCAATACCTGTATCAATATGGTCCCCCAAGCCTGCCAGGAGTGATTTCTTTGAGTGTTGATTCAGGAGTAACCCTTGAGAGCCTCTGAGTGTGGCTCCAAAACAAAACAAAAGCAGTGCTTTATCGAATGGTGAAGAAAATATAAAGCCTTATTCAGAATTTGAATAAGACCCAAGAAGCCATTAATAGGTAAGCCTAAAACTTTTCTTTTATTTTTGTGCCACACCCAGCTGTGCTCCGAGTTTACTGAGTTTACTTTTGGCTCTGTAATCAAGGGTGATTCCTGGTCGGGAAGTGTAAGGAAACCTAATATAGCTCTGGGATTGAACTCAGGTGGGTTTCATGCAAGTCATGCATCTTATCCAAAATACTATCTCTCTGGCCCATATAACGCCATAGGATTTTACAGTAAAGTATAGCTTGATTTATTGAAAATTTGAACAAAATACTAAAGAGAGAGGCATAACTTTGTTTTGCATTCTATTTTATTTTCAGCACTGCAGTTCATAACACTGTTAATGATAGGGTTACTTGAATAAATCATTTCAACACCACAACCTCCACCAGTGTTCACTTCCCTCTAACATTGTACCAGTTATGTTTACAGTAAGAATGACTTTCTGCATATTTGGTTAGATGGGGTGAGCAGGGAGATATAACATGGAGGAAGGGTCTATCTGGTAGACCAATCTTAACCTTGCTTGTCAATCTTCTTTGAATGTGATTGAGCCCTTAAAAGTTCACTATATGTTCATTCCATGCCCAGTTTCTTTCAGGAGAGAATGAACAACTCTAGGTAAATAAGGGTATAGTTTCCCCTTTATAACAGAAAAATATATAACCTATGTATAAAAAGCACAAAAGTTTCAGACAGTATAAACTTAGACTGTGACTATCGCAAAAGAGTTTTGACAGTACACTGTAGAAATAAATCTTTAAACGAGAGCTTCTTCTGTAGGAGGAGTTCCCTGACATTCTAACTATTACAGAAGTAATCTCTTAATATTAAATTTAGGACAACCAATATATATTGCATCTCATAAGCTATATGATTCCTAGAAATTCACTCATGTGTTTTCTATGTCCATAAAATATCATGATATACACCACATGGTTACTTAAAAATTTTAGTTTATTTATTTGAGTTTTAATGAATGAAATAATCTATAACACAAAAAGTTTTTATCAATACATGTACTTTGACCAAGTTTGCTGTAATTTTTAATGTGTAATAAAGTGGATTGCCAGAACAATTTATAATTAAGTGTTCAGTAAAGGATATCGAAAGTGAAAACTATGTTAGTAAACAAAAGGTAATAAAAAATCAAGATTGGGTATATAATAGTGAAAAAATATTTCAGTACTAGTATTACGTTGATAATAATATTAATAGTGAGAATTACATAGTAATAAAATATAGCATATACTAACATGTAAGTCTAGATTGTAAAGGAAAACCTACTAGAGTACAGTTAAACACAATCTTAATTTAGAAGATTTGGACTTGAGACCAAATCTGTGAAAGTGTTCAAAGATGGGCAAGAGAAGGCCAGAATGACTTTTTTAACTATGAAAGGTATCAAAAGAACTTCATCTTCTTGGCCAATGAAGGAAGTAGTGTTTTTTATATAATCAATTTTTGCTTAATAATGGTCTTTTATAATTACCTTAATTATAAATTAAGATTGTATATAAGATATATATCTTAATTATAAATTATTTAAAATTATCTGAGAAGAAAGATGAATCAGTAGAGCACAACTTTAGTGTGGCTGAAGTCTAGAGTTTACGATCAGATCTACATGACCTGGGCCTCCCACATCACAGCCTTCTCAATCAGCCTAACACCACTTCTAGGATTTGGTTTCTCTAATGAAAAATTGAAAATAATCTTAAGATTGATAGCTTGGAAATATAGTTGTACTTTAATGGAAGGGTAAGTACACTTGGGGTAGTTGAGACCTCTGAAAACCACAATACAAATATTTAGTTCAGGTTCTTGTGATATATATTACATATAAATAATAGTATATGTATTTGTAAGTATTTTTATAATAGAGTATATTAGTCTTTTTCTCAGTTGCCTTAATGTCCATAACAATTTCCACTTGTATTTTTTATTCTCATACTCTATTCATTCCTATTCTCTTTCCTTTTCCGATATATTTTCATATTTAATTACTTTAAAGATTTCCTCTAAAATAATTAGTACATCAATCCAAGTAATAGTCCAAGAAAAATTGGGTGTGGGCCAAAGAGACAATATAGTGAGAGGGCATTTTTCTTGCATGTAGTTAACCTGGGTTTGACCCTGCTCCATAAACAGTGCCCTAAATCCACCAAAAGTAAAACTTAAATGCAGAGCCATAAGTACATCTAATACACAGTTGTAAATAACCCAAAAACAAAAACAAAATAGATAATGCAGGGTATACTGTGAATGTAGTATATAAGACATTTTGCAGTCTAAAGCAATTGAGTTACTTGAACCTGGATCGCTGTGTCCAAGTCATGGGGTGGTGAAGAATTTACCAAGAACAAGATCCACGTAAATCAAGAACGAAGGAAGTGTATTGAAGAAAAATAACATGTTGTTTGACTGACAACACTGGAGGCCTCCAAAGAAAGAGATGGTCAGCAATTATAGGTAATACTTTTTATAACATTTTGGGGATGCTATAAGTGGGAAACTGTTTCTGAAGTTAGTCTTGAGAAGGGAAGAAAGGGAGAAGTATACACCCTTTTGGGGAAGAAATAAATTTTATGTTAAGTATTGTAAGCTAATCACATAAACTAAGATATATTTAATAATGTGGATCAACTGTGAACTATGCTTATTTGTAGTTAGTGAGTAAATTTTTTAATTAATTTAATTTTTCCTGGGAAGGTATTTGTGGGAATTTGGGTGACAGAGGAATAGCATGAATATCTTGTCAGATAATAGCAAGACAGGAGTGCCTAGGACCACTTTAGGAACTGGGGCAAGAATGGAGACTTGGCAGGGTCTCTAGAGTTTTCTGGGAACAGCTGAATATCTTTAGGAGGATGTCTATCTGCCAGGTCTTTAAATGGGAACTTAAGTTCAGAACCATTTTAGGGGCATTTTTCTAGAACATTTTAAAGTCTATCAATTTAGATTATATTTTTTAATACTATACATACAAATAAGATCCTATCTAATAGAGATTGGAACACACAAATCTTGTAGTGCAGAGGGACCTTACACCCTGAACATTGTCATAACGACCTGGCACAGACCTCAGAAGAAAGGGCATAATCCATTCTCCCCTGAACCAGGGAAGCCATCCACGAAACATCCAGGCTGGTCTATAACATCACCTGGAAGCGATCCTCTACCACGGAAGACCTACACTGCTCAGACTTCGACCTGCTCAAAAGAGACTTCCCTTAACACTGAGAAGACTTAACAACAACAACGACCTGCTTACAGGACAGGGCTCCCTGCATTGCCCTTTGATTGTGAGGTGAAAGGAGAGGATGCTCCACATCCTGACTTCAATGTAAGATATGCAGATTCCAGGATCTTTAATACAGAAACGTGATACCAACAACAGAGACTGTGTGAAAAATAAAAGTGTGTTGGCACTACAGACAATGTATTGGATTGGATGATCTAGCTTGCCTGGAGCCTAGACTTGGTCTTGTGCCAGGAAACTTCAGGGGTCTGGTCTCTTTGTACTTAGGCCAAGGTTATTTCTTTCCATGTCCCTCATATTTTGGTGGGCCTATGCAAACAATTGCCACTCTAACACCATTTTTACTGTGCTCCTTTGACTCTAATCCTTAAAAAGAACTCACTTAAAATTTGAGGTTAACTTAAGCTAATATGCATGTATATGGAAATGTAAGAAAATACTATGCCTGTAATGTTTAAGGAGTTACGTAAGTTTTATGGCTTTAGATTGCCTTGTGTACTGTTAAGAAATATTATAATGTGTTACAATCTGGAGACTTGAGGGACAAAGTAATTGTACATGGATTCTGTCTTATTTATCTTAATGTTCTTTGGCTGAAATTTCAAAGTTAAGATATCAGCAAGGGGACTTCTGAGAATTATGTTATGGGTGATTGTCCTTCCACTGTAACTTTACCTTGTCCTCTTTCTTTGCACCCTTGTTCTCATAATTAAAAATAAAAAATTAATGTTTTAAATATATGGTAATTTTGGCAGTTAAATATATAATTTTGGAATATATGGATGACCCTGGTTTCATTCTTGACACAAGCGTTGCTAGATGGCACATTGGCACTGTCTGGCTGGTCTGGACATTTCTGGCATTATTGGTACAAGTGTTGTATAATTATATGTTATATATATAAATGGTACAGTAATAATTATTGGTACAAGAAGTGCCATATTCTGGGTTTTAACAATGAATTATTCTGTTTGGCAGAATAACATCACGTGTGACCCATCTGAATGCTATTTGAGAGGCACAAAATTAATGAACCCAAAGGTACATATTTCAATTAATTATGTCCCTATCTCTACTAAAAAATTGGCAACTTATATATCTCTCTGTATACTGTGCCTGTAATTCTTTTCTTTAGCTGTTTCATTTACTTGGTCTTCTTGGTTATTTCCAGTGCAAAGTCAAAATATTCTATCAATTTAATCTATGTTAAAGTTATATCACTGTCATAAATCTATCAATTTATTTTATACCAAGTGAATTTATTCCTAGATACCTAAAATCTTACTAGACTTGCCACACAATCTCTAAAATTATATTTTTAAAATTTTAACAGACCTTTTGCTTCTCTTCATAAAATCCTGTCCACTCTGAGCATCAGTGTTCTAATTGTAAAAGGTAACAATACATAAGAATATCAATATTAAGCTGCAAATAACATGTGTTGTAGGGTGCATAAGTAATTTAAACTAACTAAAGTGTGTTGACTCATATATATAACTATAAAGAAATACTAAATTAAGAAGGCACAGCATTTTTAAATGATAGTTTTTTTTAAAGTAGTTTTATTTCGTAAGCAATTATGCTGTGGGGCTTTAGTTTTGTTCAGAAGGAGACAGGTTAAATATTTGCTTCTTAGAGGAAAATGCATTTCAAAACACCATATTAAACAAAATCTTAAGCTAAAAAATATGAAACACTAGATCAAATGTGTTGTTTTTATTGCTAAAATGCCTGTGGTTCATTGGTTAGCCTTTGGCATTCATAATTACATAAACTGAAATTCTTCTAATTTTGGAACTTAAGGGTTGGATATTTTAGTCTAGTTCTGCTTAGTAACATAATTGTCAAAGCCTGTGTATCAAAATGTGCTTCTGATGTTTTTAAAGGACATATCAGAAACAAGGATTTATACACCAAAATAATATTGCTTAATTTTATAATGTATGCACATCTCTACTGCACAAAATTTAGCCATTTAAAAATAAAATGTAACTTATTTTGTCATATGTAAATTCATAGAGAGAAACAGAGTTTACTAATAAACACATGAACCCAATTAAGAGCACTTATGCAAAAATATACAAAATACTGCTCAAAATTAATCATAAAAGTTTTTCCTGGTGCGGATGGAACATTAGTAATTGGGCAGGGCCTTGCATGTGACTTACCTGATTTCAATCTTCTGTACCCCAAATATTCCTCTAAGCACCATCAGAAGTGGTCCCTAAGCAGAGAGGTTCAGAATAAGTGATAATTTTCAAAATAAAAAATCAATATATCTCTCTCTTTAGTGATATCAGTAAGGTTCAATATCAATAGAGACTATTGGTTTAAGAACTGGAATATGTGGTGAGTTCCAAACGTGATAACCAACCCATTAAGTTCTGGCAACTGGTCCCATTGGACTTTGCTTCTTTCTAATCAAGAAATAAAACTTATTTGTAATTATGTTTTCCTCTATCCTCCCCTTTTGCTATTATCATAGTGATGACTAAAGGTCACATTTACACTTTTCTGTGGTGTTTACTGGGCATTGTGTGATCTCAAGTATATTGCTAAGAGGCACTTTCTGTTTGCCATGGTGGATTCACACTACTGGCTTCAATTTTCTACATCTTAGTCGTGTTTCTCCCTGGAGTTGCACACTTGGCTTGTTAGAAATTGAACATTTTGGAGATGGTGCTCACACATACTTGGCCATAGTGTTCTGGAGATTCTACACTCGATTACAGCACAGAAGTTCCAGAGTAAGTAAACACTTGAACCTGTGCTGGAAAATAGACATCAAACTTTGCCTCTTTTGCCAAATGTTATGTCCCTAACCCCTAACATTTCTTTTAAAATATTTAAAATCAGATTTGGCCAAGTGACCTACTTAAATTAATAGAACAGGAAAGAAATGTGATAAAGATTAAACTTGAAAAATTCTTGAAATCTGAACATTCCCCAATTTTCTACAATGGAAGTCTGGCTAAATCTAAATGGAGAAAGATTGAGACCTACCAACTCTTGAACTCTGGGCTAACCCTCTGATCATGCAATTCCCTATAATTGTGTCCTTTGATAAGGAAGAGGGTATGTAGTATATGAAAAAGTTTCCATAAGATTATTCTTGGAATTGTTGTATATAAAAATATTTCCTTAGGATTGTTCTGTGACTATTGACCCACCTTGACCTTCCAGGTGGGGACGCTGTGGAGTTGGCAATAAATAGCTTGATGGACAGGGAAGAGGGTCTTTTTGCAAGAGCTGGTTGCAGGCTGCAAGAGGGCTCTCTCTCTCTCTCTCTCTCTCTCTCTCTCTCTCTCTCTCTCTCTCTCTCTCTCTCTCTCTCTCTCTCTCTCTCTCTCTCTCTCTCTCTCCCTCCCTCTCTCTCTCTCCCTCTCTCTCTGTTTGCCCAATCTTTTACACCCTAACATTCTTGTCTGTGTGGATTATTTGCTGCGGAAAAATAGTACCAAGATCTCCCCCGGAAAGGAGACAAGGGGATGGGAAGTAATTTCTCATTCAGGGGATTATTCGTGGATTCACAGACACCTAACAAAGGATTTAACAACACAGATTCACTACAGGGGTATAAATAGTATCTTTATTTCTACAGATACATTATTGTTCTTAATGTTTGATATAAATATTTCTTAATTATCTTCATCTCACATGTGTTAAAAAGAAAATCATTATTTATAAAAAGTACAGGGAATGATTTATTGTCATGAGAAGGATAATAGAATAGTGTAGATCAATTAGGTGGATATTTTAAAGTGTGCATATGAAAACTAGGGGTTGATCTATAGTTTTGTTGATCTACAGTTTTATTGATTTGTCATGTGGCTTTATTTCTTTAAAAATAAATTTTCCAGCTTTAGATATACAGTCTCACCTTCCATGATAATTATGCATTGTATATATATCAATACTCTTATATGACTCATATTTCATAAAGTTAAGGTCAAATGACTATAAAACAATTTATTGTTTTATGAACACAAAAGAGACAGGAGGTTATTAACATATGAATCAACTGCTTCATGCAATTTGTACTTTTGAAAGTACCAAGACATCTAATTTTTTATATACTACTATAGGTGATATATAGAAAATATACATGTGCATATATTTATAGAAATCAATATGTATTTTATGTAGTTCAGTTATTAGAGAAGTTTATAATGAATGAGAATGAGAATAACATATTTTAAAATATAAAGTTTGATTACATAAAAATACAGAGGAATAAATTGTAATAGTCTATACAGTGTTTTTTTTTATTTGTTTGTATAATTTAAATTTTAACTAAAGTTTTAGAGCAAGAAATCCTAGTTATGTCTCTGTTTGACTTCTAAGGCTATTTTGCTTTTCCTAAAACTGGATTATACAGATCAGGAATGCAGTGCAGGGTTCAGGAGTGCATGTCTTGACTGCACTCAATACAGTAAAGACTCTATAAGAAGAGGTATATACTTGGAGGCCCCAAACCATTCTGGTTTGTCCCATGTCCATCACCCCCTTGCAGCACAAGAACCACAGATCCCTTAAACTGAATCTTTCATTTTAAATTCAGTCCAAATTACTTTCTTTTCTTTTTCTTTTTTTTCTTTGTTTTCTTTTTTCCTTTGTTTTTAGGCCACACCTGGTGGCATTCAGGAGTTATTCCTGGTGCTGGACTCAGAAATCACTCCTGGCAGGCTCAGAGGACCAAGTGGGATGTCGAGAATCAAACTCCATTCATCCTAGATCGACCGCATGCAAGGAAAATGTCCTACCACTGTTCTATCACTCCTACCCCTTTTGGCCAAGTTTCACTGAGCAGGACATTCTTGGCCTCAGAAACATTAATTTGGAGTTCTCCCTCCATGGCCCAAGATGGATCATGCCACTTAAAACACTGGTATGAATTTCATTTCCTTTTTTGACTGCACATTGTGATGCTTCAGAGGTGTTCCTACCTTTTCACCCAGAAATCACTCCTGGCAGTTCTTGAGGGACTATATGATGTGCCTGGGAAGGAATCTGGGTTGGTAACTCACCCACTGTACTGAACCTTGATTTACAAATTGTCATTAATCTTAAGTAATCTGTCTGAACCTTGATTTACAAATTGTCATTAATCTTTTTTTTTTTTTTTTTTTTTGGGTCACACCCGGCAGTGCTCAGGGGTTATTCCTGGCTCCAGGCTCAGAAATTGCTCCTGGCAGGCACGGGGGATCATATGGGACGCCGGGATTCGAACCGATGACCTCCTGCATGAAAGGCAAACGCTTTACCTCCATGCTATCTCTCCGGCCCCAATCTTAAGTAAAAGTCTATAATAGCTTTTTAATATTTAACCAAAGCTAAATCATTCTATTTCTATATTATAATGTGCATCAACTCCAGTGGAACCAGAGAGATTATAGTCTAGGGTTAAGGTCTTGCATGTCGGGGCAGGACTGGTGGTGCAAGAGGTAAAACATCTGCCTTGCCCGTGCTAACCTATGACAGACCACAGTTCTATCCCCTGGTGTCCCATATGGTCCCCCAAGCCAGGAGCAATTTCTTAGAGCATAGCCAGGAGTAACCTCTGAGTGTGGTCAAAAAATAAAACAAAACAAAAAAAAAAGATCTTGCTTAGAGCTGACTTCAGTTTGATCTTCAGTGCTGCGCATAATTCTTTGAACATCTCTAGATATACTGAGCACTTTTTGATAGCCCTTTGCCCCTCCAAAGTATCAATTATTATGTCAGCTTATTGTGGCTCTTATTTTAAACATAGTTTATAATTAAAACTTAACTACATACTATGTTTGGTTATCACTAATATATATATTTTGCAAAAGAGTGAGGCACTGAGAAGCATTCTGATCACATAAGTAACTTTCTTTATTTTTTCAAGAATAAAGGAGTTAAGTTAAAAGTAATACAACAAAACAGTAGAATTTTCCAATTTATTATGTTGTCCTCAAAGATGCACTGCTTCCCATTATTAATATTATCCTACACTGTGGCACATTTTTTTTAGTTATTGAACTTGTGTGGACAAATCCCACTAATCTAAGCTGCCACTCTTTTCTGACTATAAAATTTCTGCTAAAAAATCAGCTGATATTCTTTTCAGGATTCCCTTAAGCATTATTTTTTTTCTCTTTCTACTTTTAAAATACTCATAATATTTAAATTTTCCTGATTTAATTTAATTTATTTTAGATTTGTCTTTTTGGAATAATGTATAATTTGGTTATAATGTATAATTTATATAATATTAATGTATAATTTGTATATTTTGGAGCCTTTTGGATCTGGACATCTTTCTCCATTTTGAGAAGTTTATGTTATTATTTCTTAAAACACTGAATTTAAGTCTCTATTCCAGCTTACAACTCCAAACAGGGTCAATCGCCACAGTACCTGCTAGAGCCATTTTTGTGAATGTTGTATCTGGAATTTTGTCATTTTAGTTAGCTACTATATAAACTAGCAACTGAATATTCTAATTGACAAATAAAGCTCATTGCATAGTTAACTTTTTCATCTGATCTCTTGTGCTCCTCTCCTATTGCCCTCAATGAAGAAATCTTGAGGATTTGCCTTTGCCAAGCTTGATTGTAGGGTTGGAATGCTCAATATAAAGCATGTGCCACTCTCCTTAAAAGAAAAACCTGAGGTATCTATTATTGATTGCAACCCCTGTTGTTTTTGTTTGTTTGTTTGTTTGTTTTATTTGGAGGTGTTCAGGGATTACTTCTGGTTCTGTGCTCATAAATCACTCCTGGATCAGGGGATCATGTGGGATGCCAGGAATCAAACCCACGTCCATACTGTGTCAGCAAATGCACTACTATTGTGCCTGCCCCTGTTGATTCACTTTTTCCCTTGGAAAGTATCTTCCTGGCATTTCTTTCTGTTGTGTTACTGAATACCACTGCTTGTTGGCCCAAACACTAAGAGAATCCTCGGGGTTTTCAGGAAAGTATCTTCCTGGCATTTCTTTCTGTTGTGTTACTGAATACCACTGCTTGTTGGCCCAAACACTAAGAGAATCCTCGGGGTTTTCAGGAAAGTGCATGCACAGAAGTCAGCAAAATGAAAAAAAGAGCTACATTCAGAAGTGGGGGTGAATCTGAATCTAATATTTCGAAGATTATAGCAGAATATATAAGCAAAATTTTGCCAGTCATAATTTTTTTGTGGTATGAAAAAAACTCACAGCTGTTTTTCTGCAGAGTTAAACATATATTCTGTTGTTAACAAAAATCTTAGATAACTGTCAGTACATTCTGATTGATTTACAAACTTCTTTACAATAGACAACTCACAGGCTTTTTGCTTTTAGGACTTCAACAAATAACCAAACTTCCTATGCTTTCTCTAAAGTCTGAGTAAAAGACAGGTTTTCGTAAAAGGGGCAAAATCTAATTAAAAACACAAGCTTTAAAGGATCAAATTTTACCTTGGAAAAACTTTTGGAACAATCCATAGTTACTTCTAGGACAAACCTTGGATATCGTTTCCTAGTTAAAAATTATCAAGTCACTAGAAGACACTTACACATCAGATATGCGTAAAATAAATAATCCTTTTCATCTTAGAGGACAGGGCAGCAGAGCAAGAGGGCACAGGACATTCTAACAATAACTAACTGTTTTTTCTTTTCTTTTTTTTTTTTGTTTGTTTGTTTGTTCGTTTTTTGGGGTCACACCCAGCCGTGCTCAGGGGTTACTTCTGCTCTGAGCTCAGATATTGCACCAGGAAAGCTTGGAGGACCATAGATGCTGGAATGGAACCACAGTTTCCTAGGTTGACCGTGTGCAAGGCAAACACCCTACCACTGTGCTATCTCTCCAGCCCAACTAACTGTTATTAAATAACTGTTAGTTATTTCAGCTTCAATATGTTTCCCTTAAAGATAAGTTTTTTAGGTAAAGATGTAAATGATCATATATTTACATACTTAGCACATCAGAGGGGGTGATTCATATTTAGACCAAATAAATGTTTATAACTATAAATAAACTAAGTTTGAGATATAACACAACTACTTGTCAGGGAACAAAGTTCACTTTGAGATCTAATCTCAGTTAGCCATTCTGGGACCATTCCATAGCAGGTCTACTGGTTTCTAGCTTACTCTAAACCATGACCATGGTAACTGACTCTAAGGACCAGACTTTTATCCAGTGACACTGGAAATGCATTCAGTAAATTAACTGTATCCATGTACCACATTTATTCCTAATTCTTACACCCTGAATACCAAAGTAGAGAATACATAATTAAACTTTAAGATTTCTGTTTTTTTTTTTTTACTTCTTTCTAAACACTGGTTTAAGTCAGGTAAAGACAGTTGAAAGTTATTGGGGAAAAAAAGCAGTCTGAAAATAAACATTGACAGTTTCCTTCAATGAAAAATATCATCTTCCTAGTCAACCATAGCTCTGAGCATATGTTAGAGAACTAGTGTTTAGTTCTCTAACTAATTATATATTATTATAAATAATATATTTTATATATAATTATATAATGCACATAAATTTTATTTTATAGATTATTTTATGCAAAGTGAGCCTCATTTTTGATGCTTTAGAGAATTCATAGATTTAAATGATATTTTGCATTAATGCATACAATCATGATAATAAAGCCTTTACTATGATATAATGCTCCAAAATTTCAATTATTCATTAGCCCAAAGTCTCATATTAGGCAACTAAAATTCTAAACCAGGGTTTTTAATGATGGAAATATAAGATAAAAGTCACTTTGAACTTTTAAATACTAATAACTTTTCATAACACAGAATAATTACATGATATCCAGTAGGCATATATTTGAATTCCTAGGGTGTAACTGTGATGAAATATTGTGGTTAGTTATGAGATTCTTGACATCATAGTCTTCTCAATAACCTGTCTCTAACTATGTGAGTCATTTTCATTGGGAACATTTAACTCTCCAGCAATATTTGATAAAGTTGTTGTCACATTCATGGATATTTGTAGGTATTATTAATATTTCATTGGTAAAAGCTATGGCAGTTACTAGACATCTTTTATTACACAATTCTGCACAGCAAGAAATAATTTGTATCAAACATCAATAAGGACAAGTTTGAGACATTCTGGGATAGAATCAATAATAACTCATTCATTAGGAGACAGAAGACAAAGTATATCTGTAATTGTTCATGTATGAATTTTTTCCTTTGGTAGTTTAAAAAACCCTCAGGAACAATACAAATATTGAAAATACTCTAAATTAGTTTAATGTAGCTAGAGCTATTTCAATTCACTACTTCTAGCCAGACTAAAAGTAAATATATTGTATTAACACCTTTTCTTATCATCTCTCTCTTCTTCCACCATAACCTGTTCCTTTCTTTCCACTCTCCTTCATTTTTTGTATACTTAACACTTATGTATATGCTATAAATTCATTGTGATATATGTGAAACAGCGATTATTTTAAAAAAGAAATTAAAAAAGTAATCACTTATGATGGTTAAACTCAGACTGTATAACTGACACTTGCTCCATAGACCTTAAATATAATATTGTATTTATCAACAAGTGATGAATAATTTTTTATTGAAAGAAACATCTTAGCACTGCCACAAAATTCTGGTGCTGACAAATGTATTAATGATTAGATCTTGTTTACATAATGACCACATCCAAAATAGAATCTTATTTTAAACACGTTGTAGAGGCAAATGAACGAACTTGAGGAAAAAAATACCTAGGAAAAGAAAGTGCTAGGTCAGGGTGTGGGAAGAATTTGCTTTCTAGGAAAGAAGTTCAGACTTTGAATTGGTTGAGTTAGGTCAATTTAAGACAAATCCAAAAGTTCAGAGTTAAACTTTGAGAAGAAAACCATTTTAAGTTCAGAACTAAAAGGGTACAAGTAGGAATATATGGTCAATTCAATATTTTCATATTAAAATGAGCAGGTAGATATTGACTCCCCTTTAGGGTCTATTTTTGAATGTCAAATTCCCAGTTTGGTCCCAATACTTTACAATAATTCCCTGAACACTGCCAGTTATTACCCTAGTGGCCCCAGCAATGATGAAAAGGTCAAATCACGTATTTTATGATTTAACAGTTATTGCCATATAAAGTACTAACAGGATTTGTCCTCTGGTATAAGTACCCCACGAGAAAACCAAAAATTATGTTTTTTGAGGTAAAATTTAGAAAGTTAGTTCTGAAATATTTGCATGATTACTTTGACTATTTTGCCAAATACAGATATTGGGAGGAGGCAGAGAGAGAGAGAGACATATGATAGTTGATAGTTAATAGACATATGATACTTGAGAATTTTCTTTGAAATGCAGGAGTCACAGGTTTCACCACATGAACCCTACTAGCAATTACATCTGAGAATAGATCCAGAAATAGCTAAGACCTATAAGAATAACCTATAACAAAACAGCAAAATAAGAACAAGAACAAAATACATTGATATTGACTCTGTGTACACTTTGATTTTTGTTCCACTGTAGTGTATATATTCGGTAAATGAAAATGGGAATTTTATTAAGTATTGTATCCCACTATGAGCTATTCTAAGTTACAATAAAATCTTGAAATTATTCATGCTACCTATTTAAATACTCAAAGATCATTTTTCAATGTTAATTGTTTCTTGGTGATAGTATATTAAATTTAGCTTTTGAAACTTTTTATTGAATAATTTCAAAGAAAAAATATTGCAATATCTAATTGATGATATGTATCAAAAAGAAATACAAATTAAGTGCTTTCAAGGTTCAGGATTTCTATATTAAAAACAACTTTATATTTTGTAATTTATGATATTTACACTTATAAACTACATGGAACTTTTTGTTGTTTTCTTGGGGAGTCAAATTCGCCATTGCTGACACTAACAATGTTCAGAGATTATAATCCCTCATGGTTAAATCCTCACAGTGCTTAGATGTCTGTATGAACAGGTTGCAAACTCTATATTTCTTTTCCTGCCCCATATTCAATATTTTAAATATATATTATATTTAATTATATATTATTATATATATTACTTCCTTCTTTCCTTCTTCATTCCTTCCTTTCTTTCTTCCTATATTTTTTTGTGCTTGAAAGGTTACTCCTTGGACATGCTTATGGGGACCATATGGGCACCAAGGATTGAGTAAAGGTCATCAAACAAGTAGCATACACCCTGAACTCTCTCTAGAATCCTGTAAATTTCTCTTTTAGGGATGTCTATATCAGATATTAAGTAAAACTAATGTTAATTATAGAACTATTTAAAATAATTCTACATTTGATTAATACTTAATAAATTTACATATAATTTAATTACATTACATAATTACATATAATGTACATATTGTTTTCTGATATAAGTTGTATGACTATGTTCTTCCCTCTTAACTTTGCTTGTTTTATTTTGATTTTTAGACCACACCCAGTGACTCTCAGGGTTACTCCTGGCTATGTGCTTAGAAATCACTCCTGGCTTGGGGGACGATATGGGACGCTGGGGATCAAAACCAGGTCCATCCTGGGTCAGCCACTTGCAAGACAAATGTTCTACTGCTGTGCCATCACTCCGGACTCTAGATTCCATTGTCATTAAGCTTATGTCACCATTCCTATTTTTTTTTCTTTTTCTTTTGATCATAGTGGCTTACATTTATTTCACATTAGTATTTTAGGTACATTTTAACATTGAATCAGGGGGATACCCACCACCAAATTTGTCCTCCCCACTTCCCCATTCCCTTTCTGCAGCTATATCCCCCACCATTACCCCCCGGGCTGCTAGAGTAGGTGGTCCCTTCTTTGTTTAGCTTACTATCAGTGATCAAATATCTGTTTGGTCCTGGTGCCCTCCCTCCCTTGTTTCTTCGTCTATTTGAAAGGCTAAACTAGATAAATTGAGTTATGTGGTTTTGTTTGAGGGAGAATGGGTTAAAGAATAAGAATAAGAAAAAAAAATTTAAAAATTAAAATATCCTGAAAATGGGCGGAGTCCTTCTAGTGGCTATCAACCTCAGTTTGAGAGAGGACATGAAAAAGGTAATTGAAACACCAGAACAATACAAAAATAAATGTCAAATTAAATATCCAGTGAGCACTACAGCAATAAAGACAAGCACCACACAATAGTCTCGGTTCTGAAATCAAATCACGCTGGAGTGCGAAAAGAAAGAGAAAAATAAGATAAAATAAAATAAAATAAAAAATGAGACATCAACTTCTATATCTACACCAAAATAAGGACGTCAAAATAAAAACATTCAATCAATAAATATATATGTGGAAAAATGATTATTTTGTGCTTTTTTTTCCTTTTTTTTTCTTTTTTCCCCTGCATAGGCACAGTAACTATTGGGGATATTATAGAGGGAATTCCCTTGGCCTAGGAAATACAGGGTTTCTCCACCCCTGAAGTATACTGTCATGGGATTAACTGTAGACTCCTTGCATGATCATTTACTCTTCCCCTGGTGCTTTTGTGGTGTATGGAAGACTTCTGCTTCGTCATGGATGGTAAAATCAGAACTCTGTATCTAGAGATCTTGGTGACTATGCAGCTCAAAGAATTGAGCTTATGATAAAGGCTTTCTTTGTGATTCTAGCAGTTCTGCTTCTTCAGTGTTGTTTTAGTTCATCCTCCGTAGCTGGTGTTTTTGGTCATTATGTTGCTCCTAGGATGGAGCCTGGGATAGAGTCTTTCGTTATATTTCTGAAAGAAACTTGCAGTTGTCTCAGTCAGACCTCTGGAATTGGAGATCTTGTTTGTTGAACAGATTGTAGACCAAAAGCTAGTTTAGAGCTTTTTGTTGTTGTTGTTGTTGGTCCCGAGATGTGTACTGTCTAGTCCTGGTTGTAACAACCAGTCATCTATATAAAGCAATCTTGGTTTTTGCACAGATCAAAGGGTGACATGTCTTCTGATTTTTGTCTTATCGTTGGCTGGTGAGGAAGGATAACTTGCTCTTAGATCTAGTTGTTCCCATTTCCTCATTGTCAGGTTATTAATTTAGAACTGGCATATGTTGGCATCAGAGCAGCATTATGAATGCCCTGGAGGGGATTTGGTTCCTGGAGCTGTTGCGGAGAACTCTGTCGTTTCTATGCCTGGGATCCAGGAGTCAAGGCTGGACAGTCGGTGCCTATTTCCCTGGAGTCTAGGTTGGTTCCACATGACATACATTCAGGGTGGGAGATGTCCCTGTTTTGTAAAAAAAGTATAAGTTCTTATCCCTAGTAGATAAGAGCTTGCTTTTACACGTAAAATTTCCACTATTTTTAATATGCCTTTGCAGGAAGAAGTGGTGCTACATTATATTGCTGGTGGATTTGGGGGTGGAGAGAGAAGAAAACAGAGCCATGACAAAAACTAAAAATATATATGCTCAGACATATCTAAAGAAAAAAGAGTTTCTTAAAAGAAAAAAAAAGATTAAATAAAAGACATAATTAAAGGAATAAAGTGGGGCCGGGAGGGATAGCATGGAGGCAAGGCATCTGTCCTTCCTGCCGAAGGACAGTGGTTCACATCCCGGCATCCCACATGGTCCCCCATGCCCACCAGGGGCAACCTCCGAGCACAGAGCCAGGAGCACCCTCCGAGTGCCTCCAGCTGTGACCCAAAAGAAGAAAAAAACAAATCAAATCAAAAACAAAAACTATAACAAAACAAATTAAAAAAATGAACAAGGGGGGGAAGAAAAAATAAATAAAGAAAAGGGAGAAAGTGATACAGGAAATTATTTTACATTTGGAGAAAAACAGTATAAGAGATAGTGTTATATAGGTCTATACTTATGATGATAGTATAGGCTTCCCCATTGTCTTTTGAGATTTCCTTGTGAGGTGTGGGCTCCAGGCAGGGAGGTCTTGGAAAGAGTTCTTACAATGGGAGTCCTTTTGGAGCTAACCCGTTATTAAGCCACAGTCCACAATAGGAGAGGTGATTAGGAGGGCCACACTCCATGAGTCAGTTGGGGTGTTGGTTGTATTTTCTTGCCGGAATGAGGTGTGAGTTTGAGTGTGTGTCTCTTTACTTGGGTACTGGGTACTGGTTCGTTGGTGTAGGAGATTGGTCTTGATGCCTAATGGGTTAAGAACTGGGGGTGAAGAGTCATAATATAGTGGGGATATCGGATATCGGGGATTGGATAAAGGGGTGAAGGGATAGTCAGGTTTCTGAGGGGGAAGAGGAGGTAGTACATGGGAGGGGTTATATAGGGTATAGGTATGGGTTGTTTGTGGTTTAGGTTTGTCTCTTAAGGAGGATTCCTATCTCTGTGTGCTCCTGCCCACATATAAACATATAGAAGTTAGCTTAGGTATATATTAATGTAGAGAGGTGGGGAGGGCAAGAGATACGCTGAGTACAGAAAGATAGGTAGGTATAGTACTTGTAAGGAAAGGAAACTAATAGATCAACTTTTGGATATGTATAGGTTTCGTGTCTCGAGTACTAACCATTGTGTTAGTGAGGCCTATCTATATAGGTGTTTACCCTTTGCAGTATTGTCTACAGCACCCTATATATCAGCTTTCTTTCCTTTCCTGTAGAGGAGGTAACCGTGTGGTTTTTATTTGACCTGGATTGAATTGATGGTAATGAGGAGGAGAAGGTGGAAGAAGCGGAAGAAAAGAAGAAAGAAAAAGGAAACAAAACAGAACAAAACAAACCAACAATTAAACAACAAAAACAACAACAAAAATATGAAGTAATGAGAAGAGAGGTTAAAAGAGCAAGGGCATGTTTGTTTGCTTGAACGTGTTCGGTGCTTTGGCCCTGTAGTAAAAATCTGTAAGTCATGGTTGTTGCTTTGGTGGTCTGGCTGATCATGCACTTCAGGTCCTAAAAGTAGGCATAATCTAGAGATAAAGAGTATGTTAAGGAGTTTTGTCCGGACATTTTCATGATACAAGCTTGAGTATGGTGCCTCGTGTGACTCAGCACCGAGGTACCATTGTAGGATGTTCACACTTTGTATCCAGGAACCACTGTGAGCAGAAAAACTGAGAGGTTATTTTAAATGTGGTAAGGTTAAGGCATTCAACCATATGTTTTGAAATGTTTCCACTGGAGTCAATAATTTCCCATCATAATCTTTACCTGTAATCCTGCATAAAATCCCTAGTAAATTATTATGGCGATAATTACATACCTGCTCTCTCTACACTGCTGTTTCTGCTGTTGCTGTTTTTTTTATGATATAATGTGTAGTCGGACTTTGTGCTGATTCTCTTCCCTTTGTTTTGGGCTCTACTTCCCAGTATATGGTGATTTTTACAGTGTTTGAGGTTTCTATCCTGTTACTCCCTGTTATTTAATCGGGAGGTTTTGATTGTATATCTGGTGCCTATTCTAGGTCCTTCAGAATAGTGCTATCATTCTGTGTTTATCTTTCTTCTTCTGGCTTGCTTCGTTTAACATAATATGTTCTAGGTCCATCCACGTTGCTGCAAAGTCTGTGACTGTATCATTTCTGACTGCCATGTAGTATTCCATTGTGTATAGATACCACATCTTAATGATCCACTCATCTGTTGTTGGACGTCGAGGTTGGTTCCAAGACTTAGCTATTATACTGAGTGCTGCAATAAATAGTGGTGTTCACACATACTTTGGGATGAATTTCCTTCTGACTTGGGGGTATATACCTAGGAAAGCAATCACTGGATCAAATGGCAGCTCAATTATGACTTCCTGGAGCACTCTCCAGACTGTTCTTCATAGGTGTTGGACTAGGGGGGCATTTCCACCAGCAGTGGATAAGAGTGCCTTTCATACCACAACTCCGCCAACAGAGATTGTTCCTATTATTTTTTGATGTGAGCCATTCTCACTGGTCTAAGGTGGTACCTCATTGTTGTCTTGATTTGGATTTCCCTAATGATCAGTGAAGGTGAGCATGTTTTCATGTGTTTGTTGACCATCCTTATTTCTTTATACAATTTTATAAAATTTATTTTTCAATTTTTTCTTGAATATGTGTAACATTATGTTGTTTTGTCTCAAACATTTAAATCTTCCTAATATTATTTGTCTTTAATTTTTACCTTCTTGGCATTAAAATCCAAAAATATCTTATGATTTTAATCTTCATGACTTCATTGATACTTATTTTGTGCCAAGAATGTGAGCATTTGGTTCATGTTGAAAAATGTCTGAAGGCTGTATATCTTATCAAATTTGGGAGATAAAAATATGTAATTCAGTTTTTGAGTGAGTCGTTCTATGACGATTTAGTAAAACTAGTTTCTTCAGTTTCTTTAAAACTTTGTCTTGTTTGTCTTCACTTGAACCACCAGATGATATTTAGATATAGCCATTTTTGACAGTCTTCTTTAGCTAATGAAGTCAATCCATTTTCCCATTTTTTCCACTGACAATTCACCTTTTATAAAGGTATAAATAAAACTTGGGGAAAAATTAGCAACATAATTTTGACCAGTCATTTTAAAGTGAAATATCATACCTACATAATAATAGCTAAACAAAGAAGATAGTAAGCACACTTTACGTCACTGTATTAAAATAGCTACTAAAATTTTAGGTACCAATGCTCTTTTTCGTTTTTGTTGTTGTTGTTGTTGTTGATGTTTTGGGTTACACCTGGCAGCACTTAAGGGTTACTCCTGGCTCTATGCTAAGAAATCGATCCTCGCAGGCTCAGGGGACCATATGGGATGCCGGGATTCAAATCACCATCCTTCTGCATGCAAGGCAAACGCCCTACATCCCTGCTATCTCTCTGGACCATAATGCTCTTTCAATAGCCTCTGTCTTTGCTTTTCACATTACCAGTTATATGACCCTGCAGATAAAAATGTTTAATATATTAATATCAAATATTTTACAGGTCACATGGTCATCTTCAACTTTCTTTAAAACTGCAAATTCACTGCATAAAGTGTTGTCTTTGCAGTTCTGCTTCTTTTTCTTTCTTTCAGTTCATTACAGATAAAAAGTGCTTATTTTACTGAAATTAATATATTGGACACAAAGAATAAACACAGGATAATGATATGTAAAGGATCAAAGTAATATATTATAAGCAAAATTAGTCCTCCTAAATGAATCACACCTCCTCAATATCATAATTTTTATGTTTTCAAGATATTAGAACAGAAAATAATCACCAATCTGCTGTATAATTGCAATTTAATATTTAGCTAATGTTGTTTGACTAATTTTTTAAATAAATAAAGAAAAGAAGATAAATATTTTCTAGTGAGCATGTTCAACATTTGCCAAAATCTCATGTGGGTGTAGGGAAAGTTAGTATCTTTACTTGCACTCTGTAATCTCAAAAAGGTGTCAAAATATTTTATTTAGAAAGTTAAATATTACTCTTGTTAAGCTAATGCTGCTTATTTTGGGTTGCTGACTAAGTGTTATTACTAGAGCAGGTGATAATTCCTATTCCTGTTATTTTACCTTCTTTTTGCCAAAAAGAAATTTTAAATAATGGCATCAGGAGAATTTACTTCTCCATTTTTTTAAATACATGGTTATTAATATCTCTACAGAGCTAAGCATAGATACTTTATAGCACAGAAACCACCCTATAGAGTCCCTGGATAAATGAATCTCCCCTGAAACTTCAAAAAAAATGAAAAAAAATAAGGCACAAATTCTTAGTCATGAATTCTACATATAAAATATGCATTTAAAGTACACTTGTATTCTTTGTTATAATTAAATCATATTGCCACTATAACTAATTTTTTTTTATCAAATAACTATTTTAGTAGTAAAATTTGGAGATTGGAGCCTCCCAAACAGTGATCAGGAGCTCTTAAAACCCCTTTTATTGATTCTTGTAGAACCTGCCTGGTAGTTCCAGGAAAGGGTATGAGGATGCCATTTAGTTCAGGTCCTATGGAACTGGGAATATTCTGGGATTTTCAGAACCTAACAAAGAAATGCTTGAGGAAGTCTAGGACAACTTCCATGTCAGTACTCTGTGTACTAGGAAATAATTTGGAGTACTAGGAGTTGGGTTGGTTTGGCTGCAAGTCAGGAAATCACTTTAAATTTTAAAATTTCTTACCCATCAAAATCAACTTTGAGTTGCTAGTGAATTATAATTTAACTTTCTGGTTAAGCGTTATAAATTTTTAAAGATTAATTGTATTAATATAGGTAGTCTTTATAATTCATGTTAGGGTATTTGTGGAGGTTCACACATGGAGATGCTCCTAATCTGTGCCCAGAAATCACTCCTGACAGATTCAATGAATCATGGGATGCCAAGAACTGAATCTGGTTTGGTTGTATTCAAGACAAATGCCTTACCCATTTTTTATTGCTCCAACCTTATTAGTCATTTTTACTAATTAAACATTGGCCAGTGTTAGGGTGTTTGCCTTGCACGTGGCTGACCCAGGACAGACCTAGGTTCAATCTCTCAGTGTCCCATATGGTCTCCCAAGCCAGGAGCTATTTCTGAGTGCAGAGCCAGGAGTAACACCTGAATGTCACCGAGTGTGGCCCAAAAAACAAAATAAATAAACATACCAAATATAGAAATTCAAGTACGAAGATTTTTGGCAATTTTTCACCTCACACTCCAATTTATCCTAACATTGTTCTATTGATTATATCCTTCCATTATAATTTTTCCTTTAGTTATATAATTAAATGTATGTTCTAAATAAATTTAGACCATTATGTATTTAAATAAATATTTAAATTATATAATCATAATTTAACTATGATAGGCAAGAATACAGATATTTTAGAAGAATGACTTACATATATCTGCAGGAAATAATCACTTAATTTAGACAAAAGTGTCAAAATGCCCTGCACTCAATTTTTCAGACATATTTTCATTTAGACACCCTCATTACTAATGTGTTTATAGTTAGGTTTCAGTCATAAAAAGTACACCCCCTTCACAGTGTAGCCTTCCCATCAGCAATTTCCTCCAACTTTCTCCTCCAACCACCTACCTGTCTTTAAAACAGGCATTCTATTTCTCTCACTCACTAACATTTACATGATAGTTGTTGGTGTAGGTATTTCTCTAACTGCACTCACCAATCATTGCGGTAAGCTTATAATATGGACTGGTTCTTCCAAACCTCATCTTCATTGTCTCTGGGTATTAATAGCATACTGTCTTTTATTTGTCTTAAATCCCATAGATGAGAAAGATTATTCTGTGTCTATCTCCTTCTGAATCATTTCACTAAGCATAATAGTTTTTATGCCAATCCATATATAGGAAAAGTTTGTGACTTTCACTTTTCTGATAGCTGCATAGAATTCCATTGTATTACAAAGTAATAGTCATTAACACAGCATGGTATTGGAATAAAGACAGACCTTCAGATCAATGGAATAGACTTGAGTATTTAGAAAATGTTCCCCAGACATACAATTAGTGTTTGATAAAGGGGCAAGAAATATGAAATAGAGCAAGGAAAGCCTCTTCAGTAAGTGATGCTGGGACAACTGGTCAGCCACATGCAAAAAAGAGAACTCACACCTCAATCTAACACTAGGAAAAAAACGTAAAATCTAAATGGATTAAAGACCTTGATATCAGACTCAAAATCATAAGGGATCTAGAACACATAAGTAAAACACTTCATGACATCGAAACTAAAGGCATCTTCAAGGAGGAAACACCACTGTCCAAACAAGTGAAAGCAGAGAAAACACATGGTAATATATTAAACTGAGAAGCTTCTGTACCTCAAAGGAAACAGTGACTAGGATACAAGGCCACCCAAGGAATGGGACAAACTACTCACCCAATACCTATCAAATGAAGGACTAACATAAAACATATACAAGGTACTGACAGAACGTAACAAGAAAAAACTTCGTACTCAATCAAAACATAGAGTGAAGTCATGTATAGACAGTTCCTCAGAGAAGACATATAGATGACCAATGACCAAAAGGCACATGAAAAAATGCACTCAATTTTTGAAAAATTTCTTCTGCTTTAATTCACTTGTTCACTTATTTGCCTATTCATAGAATAACTTTCATTAGAAAATACTCAATAGTAAGTTTTTACCTGGTCACAAACTTTAAAGAAATATTTAAAATGAAGCTAGCAGCAAATATGATTAAACTTTAAATGCAAGTACATGGCATAGTGAATATCTCGCAAAATATCAATAATTCATTCTATTATTATTGTGAATTTTCTACTTTAATAACAATTTAAGCATTTTCTCTTTTATAAAATTATGCTCATCACTTTAAAAATAATTCTTTATTTCAATTCTTTAAAACACATGCTCTTTTCATAATATATCTATAATAAATATATAATTGTGCATTTTCTCATCCTACCTATATGTAACTGAAATGCACAAGTAGGTATACAGCATAACTATTTACTACTATTTGTATACATTAACATAGAAATACAAAGATATTTTTTGAACTCTGTCATGTATTCTATAAGCATTGGTTTGTTTCTTCTAAACAATGGCTACACAATTGAAAGTGTAAATGTTATTAATACATTAACATTGATATATTCATTACATTAATTAATATATAATATAATATTTAATTATATAATATAATATAATATAATATAATTAATATTATAATGCATCCACCAATATACTAATTAATATTAACATTAACTAATAATATAATAATTGGAAATTAATATATTAATTAACAATAATATATTAATATGTTGCCTTTTCTTCCTTAGAATACCTCTGCTGATTCCCATGTGAGTAGGGACTCTGAAAATGTGTACCCAAAGTATGAATTGCCTTATGACAAGTAACATATGTAAAAGAGTAAACCATTGGTATATGAACTAAAAAATAAAACAATGATTAAATTTGAAACTAACCATCCTTCAAAGATATTAAACCTGTGTTCTGAGTGTCAATTAGCACAGTACACAAAATAATTTATTTTTCAGTTAATTGGCCCAGGCTACATTAATTCAAAATATTTATATTATTTATTTTTAAATTATTTCAAATTATTTCTTAATTTTATATTATTTATTATAACATCTAATATCTTTACTATTTGCCAAAACTTCTGTTTTCTGTGTATCATGACAATTTTTTAGAATCATAGTAGTTTGTTTAAAGATTTCAGTCTAGGGCTCGGAGAGATAGCACAGCGGCGTTTGCCTTGCAATCAGCCGATCCAGGACCAAAGGTGGTTGGTTCAAATCCCGGTGTCCCATATGGTCCCCCATGCCTGCCAGGAACTTAAGTGACACTGATTTAATGGCACCTCAGCCAGGGATGTAGGCAAGAGGCACGTTGATTCCCTGTGCTCTAGAACATTCCCTAAGACAGCTCTTATCTGACCCTCCTTATAGGGCAGCTGCATTGAATCAGGAATATCTTCACCTTCCTGCTGGATTTTCTCCTCTTCCACGAATCCACTCAGAACTACATCCTCTAGCCAGCACTGTAGGCTACAACTATCATCTTGTCTAGTTCTGTCAAGTTCTTTACATAGTTCCCTAGTTTCTACAAGGGTATACTCTGATCTTATCTGTCCAGTATTTAACCATATTTGAAATAAAGACTGTACACAAAGAAGGAAAAAGAAAAAATTCTCATAACTTGCAAAATAAATAATTGGAAATGTGTGTTCTTTAAGCCTAGATAGCTTGATACTATATACTTAGAACCAGAATTAAATAATAAAAAACACTCAACATTTAATTTGTATTTTTATAGTCTAATTTTATTTTTGTAATATAATCATCCATATTATTACATTTGTAATTGATAAACAAATGAAAATGTTTATCCAGAGAATGAGGAGATAGCTCACAAAGCTAGAGAACAGTCTGGTTTTGGAAGCACAGATTTTATTACAAATACAGAGGAGAGAGGATATGTATTAAAAAAAAGTGTTCACTAATATCAAAGACGATCCAAAGATGACAATCAGATATTATCTTATAATGGTGAAAATGGCATTTATTTTAATTTTTATTTATTTATTTATTTTTGGTTTTTGGGTCACACTTGGCAGAGCTGAGGGGTTACTCCTGGCTCTATGCCCAGAAATTGCTCTTGGCAGGCTCAGGGAACCATAAGGGATGCATGGATTTGAACCACCATCTTTCTGCATGCAAGGCAAACATCATACCTTCATGCTATCTCTCCAGACACTATAAATAACTTTAAATCACAATAGCTAAAATAAAAAAATTAAAAAAGAAAACATAAAAGACAAAGAAAGAGATATTTGATAGACAAATATAAACTGAGAATCGTATTTCTACTAAAAATACCTGACCTTGTTTTGGCCTGTAGGTGTCACTCAATAGGATACTAAGAAAAATGTGATTCTAGAGAATTTTATTCTATTTGACATAAATATTTTTACTAAAATTTTTCATCTCATGGCTTATTGTTGGATGTAGGACTTCAAAAGACCATATAAACATTCAGAAATTTTTCATATTGTATGCATTTATTTTGAGATTTTATCATATTAGTTCAAAAATTAAGCCATTTGTTGACTTTGTAAAGAAGTATAAACTATTATATAGAAAGAAGAATGTATCAATTTTGAATGAGCAAGTGTGGCTGGGGGAATTGAGAAGTAGACAACTAAATTCTCTTGTCTATTCACCATCTGTTATACAGCCAGTATTAACATTTATGAGAAAATAAAAAGAAAATGAAAAGTGTAACACTGAAGAAGAATTTTCAAGAGTACTAATTCTTCTGACACCATTTATTTCTAGTGCCTCTTGGTGCTGAGAAGATTTTATTTTAAGATGAATTAGGATCTTCCATTAAGAACATGCCACTAAACCATAGGAGAGCCTAACAACAGTTAATTATCATTTCAGTATTTTTGGCTTTCACTTCTTGTTTCATTGGGAAAACATCCTCAAGGAAATTGTGACACATTGGAACAAATGCTTGATGTTAGAATTGAATTCAACATAAGCAAAAATGAGTTAACTAAATTTAACTAAATTTTATAGTAAGAATTTTATGAATAATTGAAGCAGCATAGTCATTAAGGGATTTTCCATATAAAATATATGCCATGATGACTCTCATCAGTACTTCACCTCTCTAAAATACATATTTTAGTTAGATGGTGTTTAAAAATAAATACTTTATTTTGAGGACTTGAAAATCTAAACTAAGCCAAGCTAAGATGAACATTTGTATGCTTAACACAGCCTCTAGTTAAAAAAACTTATTCAAGATACCAACTTTCTGGGGATTCCCAGAATTGTATTATTCATGACTACTATATTAAATATTTGAACATACATTCTGAAATCCTGTTCAGCACTAATCTCACCATTCTCTATGCTTATTCAAAGACCTGAAAAAAGTAATAAAGTAAAGTTTGGAATGAAGGAAAAAGCAGTTCTTTAATATCCTTTTAAAAAAGCACCTAGAAGATCATACTACAACAAATAGGACCATAATATCAATATCATTGTTTTTTCACTTGAAACAAATAATATATCCACAATGCAAATATTCATTGTTAATGCACATAATGATATACTTTGGAATATTTGTCAGTAAACTAGTATATATTAGTGAATAGTAACATAGCACTGATACATACATCTGACTTTTCTTAAAAATATGACACTAGTGGGGCCAGAGTGAGTGATAGTACAGCAGTGGGCCTTAGCCTTGCACACAGCTGACCCAGGATGGACCTAGGTTTGATTTCTGGCATCTCATATGGTCCCTCGAGCTTGCCAGAAGTGACCTCTGAGCACCACTGGGTGTGGCCCAAAAACCAAAAAAAGAACAATGACATCAGAAAAATAAAAGTTGCAGAAGGATACATTAGCAGGTAAAATTTTATGCAATTTAGATAATTAGAAATTCAATTGCATATCAATTAATATTGATACCAATAAGATAAAGGAGATTATGTACTTGGTAGTGAATATATATATAGCATGAACAAAGGTATTGGTGATCACACAAATATTTACATATGTAGTTTAATCTAGAGAATGTAATAGGAAAATTACTTTAGGTAATTTTTAGGAATGCTAGAGCAGGATATTCAGTATTTAGATGTTTGTCAAAACAACATTAGATGTTGTTAACTGGTAGACTTTCAACGAATATTAGAAATTAAGATTCTCAAACTATGGCATTGGCACAATGTATTTGCAATCCAAATTTTAAAGTTGGGAAAAGAGAGCTGCAGTCTCAGATAAATTGAACAAACAGCATTACTGTCATCCTTGTGTTCCAATTATCTATTACTGGAAGATAAATCATCTCGATATGGGATTTTTTTGTGTACGTGTAAAGTGTGTGTGTTAATAGAAATTGCTTTGTGTGTTAACATTTATGGATGATGAATTCGAGGTATGTCTCAGCTGAGTGATTAATCTATTTTACAGGTTGACTGAATTTAATTTGGAGCTATTCATCTGGCAGCTTAGCTAGAGTGGAGGATCCAAGAAAGTTTTTCTCCCGATGCGGGATTTTTCAGTGGGTATAAGTTACAGAGTAGTTTTAGCTGGTGCCAGAGTGACAGTGTAACATGTGGGCACTTGCCTTGCATGCAATCAATTCATCCTTTATGGACCCCAAACTCAATAGAAGTAATCCCTAAGTACAGAGCCAGAAGTTCTGATCACATCTAAGTGTAACTCCAGAAGAAAAAAAAAATAGCTCACTATACCTCTAGACATTTTTTTGTAGTTTTTGGCTTCATACTTGCAGTGTTCTATTCTAATCTCAGTGTTCATAAGCAGTGTTCAGGGAACAATGTACAATTATTATTGAGCCCCACGCCTCCAACTACTCTTCAGTTCATAGACTGAGCCATCTCTTCTTGAGTTCTCAGTCTCTTCTTTCTCATGTTTTCTCCCTACTGGGTACTTACTTTTCTTCAAGGCTACTTACACTTCAATAGGTTTAATTTTATGATAAAAATGTAAAAACTATCTTCTGGATCTTAAAAATCAGACCTTGAAACTCAGGTGGCATTCTTTCAGCTAAAAGAAATGATGAAATAAGATACATTATATGATTAAAAAAAAAGATGAATTGCTACCATGAGCCCAAGACAAGAGAAAACAAACTTTCTATGATTTTCTTACCTATCCTTGTACGATATGAATCATCTGCTCTGACAAGATAGGTTGAAGAGATATATTGAATGGTTTTCCTAGGTAGATATTATCTATAAATAAATAACTTGTTGGAGCCGAAGAGATAGCACAGCAGTAGGGCATTTGCCTTGCATGCAGCCAATCGATGACCGATGGTGGTTTCAGTCCTGGCATCCTATATTATCTCCCGTGCCTGGCAGGAGTGATTTCTGAGCGCAGAGCCAGGAGTGACCCCCAAAACAAAAACAAAACAAAACAAAAAAAGAACTAACTTGCTATAATTGCATATAGTTCACAAATTCAATGTTAAATTCTGGAAGTAATTATGAACTTCCTTGTGTTCCACAAATATATATTTTTTAATAGCTAGGTATCTTGCTTTTGAGACATATTTGTAGAAAATGTCATAGCATCATATCATTCAAAACTGAATACCATCCAGTTGTACATCTTGAGTGTGTGTGTGTGTGTGTGTGTGTGTGTTGGCATGTAACTTTGTGAAAGTGAGCTTGAGAGAAGGCCTGCGTTTCTTTCTAATTTAGGATGCAATTAACATGAAATAAATTGGTAAGCAGAGCCACCTGTTTGCTATTATTTATAAAAATTTGACATTTATTTTCTTCTGAAGGAAAATAAAATGTTAAACTTTCAATTGATGTCATTCAGTAAACAAAATAAACAGAAGAGTAACTAAGTATGAGCTAAATATTATTTTAGCTCCATGAATATTAAAAATTGTATGACTTTTTTAGGAGAAACACATACCAAAAGGGTTTATTTTTATTTGGAATTTTTTATTACTTTTTAAGTAATAAAATAAGAGATTCTTTTAAAGTTTTATTTATGAATTATATATCTTAAAATCCTCAAAACTTTTATCAGGAATGAGGCATTCCTATATTACTGTTCAGGAATTATTTTTATATCTCTAAATTATTCCACATAACATTATTAAAGTAGCTTTGCTAATAGAAGGTGTAGATATAAAAACAATATTTATATATTCCTAACCAAGTTTTACCAATTACTAATGTTTATGAAAATATTCTACAGCTATTAAGGCCCAGTAATTTAGGTATAATAATTAATTTTTAACTTATCTATAGGCCTTACACAAATGTTTGCCTTGTGTCCTGCTAAAGCTTTTCTTAGCTCCTATCCACTAGGATTAGCATTTCATTTCATTTCAGGTCACTTAGTATCCCTAAAGTTAATGACACTGTTAAGCCTTTGTTTTTTTCATTACCTTAACACACTAGAGATATATTGACAGTAATTTTGCTTATTTTCAAAAAGTAACTCAAAAGTTTCATATCAACGGAAATGCTAAATGGAATTTTGTATTAGGAGATAGTCACTAGGCTTCTTTACTGTGCAGTAATAGTTTTTCATAATTATGAAGTGTTTTGTTGGGAGACATTCTGATAGTATATAAACATCTTGTTTTCATTATACTATTGCTCACAAATATTGATCTCCAATGGTGGTTCTGGGTTCTTTGCTATAAAAGTAACTACTACTATTTAACATGCCATACTTTCTTTTTATCTTGTGTTATATCAGCAAATGTTTTTCCACATCTGTACCCTGGGCATGGCTGACTGTCACAGAAATTGAGAGGGAAAATGGCAAGGGATAGTAGGGGTGGGGGGGAGAGAGAGAGAGAGAGAGAGAGAGAGAGAGAGAGAGAGAGAGAGAGAGAGGGAGGAAGAATGGATGCAAGAGAGGGAGAGATGAGTGCCTTATTATTTTATATGTGCATTCATTTATCCATTGCAAATGATACTAATAAAAACAGTTTTTCATTTTTATTTTCCACTCTGTTTTTTTGTCATAGGAGTGGCAACCATTTCTTTGAAAATTGTTCGAGTCAACAATTTTTTAAATTGTCTGAAATTATTGTGTAAAGTTGACTGAAATTATTGTCTCAGCAGTCCCTGGACATTCAGTGTCAGTCCCACTGTGAGTGGGGATCTCTCTAAAAACTTTTAATTATTTTCTTTGTATTTCACTTATTTTATTTTAGTTGTTTGTTTTTGTTGTTGTGTTTTGTTTGCCTGGTTGGTTTTGTGGTCACACCAGCAGTGCTCTGGGGTTACTCCTAGTTCTGCACTCAAGAATTACTTCTAGCAGGCTTAGGGAAACCATATGTGTTATGTGTGCCAGGATTAAACCCAGGTCAAACATGTACTAGGCAAATGCCCTGCCCACTGATTTTCCTCTCAGGCCCTCAATTATTTCTTTTTTAATTATTTTTTTACTCACAATCATTTCCTGTATGTTGAAAATCATTCCCATAACATAAAGCTTTCAAATGTGATAGCATTTGCAAAAAGAAGCACTTGAGACTTTAACTCTAACTTTTGGTCTGAAAATAAACATATTAGGGCACTGGAAGAAAGCTAATTTGCTCTGACAAGAACTGCCAGTAGTGTTATTGTCTTGGATGAGTCTTTTCTAAAAAGACTCGATGGAAGCAAAAGTCAAACAAAACAAAGGGCTCCTAGAAAAGGAATTAAGTTAATAAGCTCCAAAAAGAGAATAACTGTCCCTTAAAGTGTTTTAAAATAGAAGACTTTTAACAGGATCTTAAAATAAATGTTCCTGACATTGTTTGAACAAAGGGAGAAGCAATCTCTACCCTGGATTGAATGGTTTAGGGAAAATGGGATGTGTCACTTTGGAATTCCACAAACAACAGCAAAATGGGGCTGGGAAGGTTGTAAAGATAAATGGCTGGGATGATTCCGGAGGATGAAAGGAGAGAGGTAGTTGATGAAAGATGATCATGAAAACATTAAAAAAGAAAAAACTGAGCCATAAATTAACTTTAGACTTACCTAAAGAGTGATTAAGAAAGTGTATTGCATGGTTGCTTTCAAGTGTCTAAATCAGCTTGAGACTGAAAAAGCAATGCTTCTGTATCACATTTAGTGTGGATGACTAGATGATAGGACAATTTACTAGTAATCTCCTGATAAACTGAAATAGTCCAATAAAAAGAAACAAAATGAAACTCCCTGTCCTTAACCTTGGCATACCTCTAGCCATTGTGTGAACAATTTTAATAGCAGATGATTTGCACATTAACTAGACTATAGCTATAAAGGGCTTTAAGTTCTTAAGATAAAACTTCAATCCACTCCTAGTGCTGGTGGCATGCAGAAACCATAGCAGAGGTCATCTGATACTCAGTGTCCTTGAACCTTGCAGCTATTAGAGGATCCTGTCTCTTGTAGTTCCACAAAAGAGACCAGAGAACTTTAGGAAGAAGACAAAAAGCCTTTTAAAATGTGCTCTTTAAACACTGTGCTTTGAAGATCATATTTTTAGAACACCATATTCCATTTCTTAATATTTCACTATGCACATGTTTTATATCAAATTTAGCTTTGTTTTAATATTAAAAGGACCACTTGCCTGAACTTAAAGGATTAATTGTCAAATATAATTAAATTTGGGGGATTTCTTTTTTTCCACTTTGAATAAGTTGAGATATCTCTTTCCGGAAAAAAAACTGCTTTGTGATTAGGAAAGTATTACTAAGTCTGAGAAAATCCAATTTGTACACTTTAGTAGACTTATGTTTGTGACCTTTGTCATCAAACCTAATAGTTAAAAAATTATTAATGTTAGTATGTACTCACTTTTGAGCTCTCCTGTGAAAGTTATTTTTAAAGGCAAAATTTGTTAAAAGTTATGAAGAATATATTTTACACAGAGAATCAAATAGGAATTATTTGGTTTTGTTTTGTTTTTTTGGGGTCATACCCAGCAGCACTAAGGGGTTACTCCTGCCTCTAGGCTCAGAAATCGCTCCTGGCAGGCTCAAGGACCATATGGGATGCTGGGATTTGAACCACCAACCTTCTGCATGAAAGGTAAATGCCTTACCTCCATGCTAACTCGCTGGCCCCTTATTATTTTTTTGGTTCAAATAGGAATTTATAAATTAAAAATTTCACCAAGTTTCCAAGCTTTATTTTCTTATCAAAAGGACCACTTGCCAGAACTCAAATGACTAATTTTTTAATAATATCTTTGTTTAAGTAGAATGATTACAAACATGCTTGTAGTTGGGTTTCAGGCATAAATGAAAGAACACTCCCCCTCATCAGTGCAACCTTCCCATTATCAATACCCTCCCTCTCCCTTCTTCCCTAACCCCTTACTTTATTCCAGACAGGCTTTCTATTTCTCTCATTCACTACCATTGTCATAATAGTTTTTAGTGTAGTTATTTCTCTAAACTCACCACTCTTTGTGGTAAGCTTCATATGGTGGGCCAGTCCTTCCAGCCCTCGTCTCTATTGTCTCTGAATATTACCATACTGTCTTTTATTTTTCTTAAATCCCACAGATTAAAGAGACGATATTGTGTCTATCTCTCTCCCTGTGACTTACTTCACTCATCATAATTGTTTTTATGTCCATCGATGTATAGGACTAATAAATTGTCAAAGACCATAAGGTTTGAACATCCTCTCCTCCAAACCTCTATAAACAAAAGATTGGTCAAAAACAAAGAAATATCCCTCCATATTCTCCCTAATTACATTTTAACTAATAAATTATCATTAATAGTTTAAGATTATAGTATATTTCCCAAAGTGAAGTTAAGAAGGATTTAAAGAAAATCATAGCTAGCTGAGTAACCCTCTGAGAGAGAAGTAGGGTAGGGGATTATCAAGGACATTATCTTTTCATAGAGAAGGATTCATGTCTCTTTCAAAAGAAGGGCCAGAGTTACTAAATCTAGGGAAAGCCTACTACTCTTGTCCTTTCAGAAAAAGAATATTGTTGTAGTTTGTTAGATAGAATAGGAATAATGGCTATTTTTTGTTGATGGAAAAACATATTGTTTTCATAGATCTACAGGTAAATATTTGAAATCTTTTGTAAGAAAAATATCTTTCAGAGCCATTTAATTATTTACTCATAAAAATAATTTTTTGAAATTTTAATATATAGATTAAAATTCATTATAACTCTTAGTGCCTCCTAGTGTGGCCAAAATATGAAACACATAAAATTTAATATAGTATTTTTTATACCTTTTCTAATCCCTCTTCAATATCTCTGTTAAGAATTTTTTATTCTCAGGGCCTGAGAGATAGCATGGAGGCAAGGCATTTGCCTTGCATGCAGAAGGATGGTTTTTCGAATCCCGGCATCCCATATGGTCCCCATAGCCTGCCAGGAGTGATTCTAAGCATAGATCCAGGATTAACCCCTGAGTGGGGCCGGGTGTGACCCAAAAACCAAAAAAAATTTTTTTTATACATATTTTAGACATAACATCATCATTTAAATTATACTTAGCATTTATTTTGACTACTATGGATGCTATGATATACAAATAGTTTTATGTCTCTACCTATTTTTAAGTATTGTTTACAGCTTTCTTTTAATTTTTATTTTGAAGAACATATATAAGCTCTCAAGTATCACTGTAATATAGATGACTTTAAATAATCTAAAATTATTTTAAAATGTCAGTGGAATACTAAGAACTGTTGGCTTATTAAGCTAAAATAACTATATATAATTAATAGATTGTCTTTTGGGTTTTGGTGGGGCCATACCCAGTGACACTCAGAAGTTACTCCTGGATATGTGCTCAGAAATTGTTGTTGGCTTGGGGGACTATATGGGACTTCGGTGGATAAAACTGTGGTCTGTCCTAGGTTAGTAGGTAATACATGTATAACCCTGAGCAGCTTCAGAATTGGTGTTAAATGCAAATCAGATAGCAAGTCTGGTGTTCAAAAATATCACTCTCCCCCACTAATAGAGATGAATTATTATAGGATATGTCAGATTTGCTTCTCATGCAATAGATAAATGTAGAAATAGAGTTCTACAGCGTTTCTAATAAAGTATCACACTAAAGAAAAATAGAGAAAGCACATATTAAATTAATCAAGTTTATTAGCTTAGACATTCTAGAGAAAATCAAATTTTTATGTACAGCAATCTGTCAATAAAGAGGTGGTCAGAGAGGAGAGAAGAGTCACTTTCAGGATGAGGATATATGTATGGCAGTAATTATATGAAAACTGTTTAGACTCACCTAATATTAGGGCAAAGCAAATCAAAATAAAAAGAACCATTTTAGGTAATTGTATACATCAAAAAGATAAGATCCCACATTACTGTAAACTTGTGACCCTACCTATATAATTATATTTAAAAATTACTTTGCGAGTGACTTAATGAGCAGTCCCTTGGTGTGTTGTCGGGTTGCAAAATCTTCTTGCCCGGCCGGACACTCCGGTTGCAAAGATGTTCCGGGGGTTTCGGAAAAGCCGCCGGAGCCAGTTTAAACATATTGCCCATGGCCTTCTTCCTGCAGCCAGCATTGCCCCAAAGCCAGCTGTGCCCCGCACGCCACCTCCACGCAGTCCCAACCCCTCTCCAGAGAGGCCCAGGTCTACTCTCGCTGCAGCCATTCTCGCAACAACACTGACTGGCCGGACCGTCGCCATTCCTCAGCCTCGCCAGAGGTCCCAGTCCGACAGTGACACAACCTACATGGACAAGGACAGTTTCATCGACCCTTATGCCACTTCCGCAGAGCTGAGGCCTCAAGCCAACTGGCAGAGCGAGATGGGAAGATCTTCCTTGCCAACCTTCTCGGCCCTGGGCTACAATGCAGAGGTCTCCGACTCCAACCTGTGCTCCAGCGACGAGGAGTCGGGGCCTGTGGGTGCTCGCCCAGCCAAGAAGTTGCCGGACAATGCTGATTATGCCATGCCGCACAGAAGCCAGGTCCTATTGTCACGTGAGATGGACAGTGAAGAAGAAGAAAATCTCTCTAAGCACGTCGGCTCTTCAGGCTGCCCACCTACATCCGAGTGCACACTGGAGAAAGATGAAAAACATATTCGGAATCTGAAGGATGAAAAGTCACCATTATGTGAGAAGCCTCCACCCTCCCCAGATATATAACTGGTAGAGCACGTCAGAGATGTCTGGAAATTACCAAAGAAAAGTTCCAGGAGTTAAAAGAAGAAAATATATATCTAAGCAACACAAATCAAACCCTTGTTCTTGAGCTTAATGTAATACAACAAACCATGAAAGAACTTCAGTCAAAACTCAAGAGGGTGGAGAAAGAAAACCTCAAGCTGAGGGAGGCTGAGTCAGCTTCTTCCCAGGAAGTGATGGCTTCACCTGAATTAGTTAATCTAAGAAAACAAGCACAAGAGCTAGTGGATGAAAATGAGGAGTTGAAAATGGCCATCCATCGTTTGAATGTAGAACTGAGTAGATACCAAACAAAATTTAGGCATCTGTCCAAGGAAGAGATTTTAAATATTAAAGGTCTCCCACCAGAAGGACCTCCACCACCCTGGTTGTTGGATATGAAGTACCTGTCTCCGTTGTTGTTGCTGGCTTATGAGGACAGGATGAAAGAGAAGGACGAGCTCAGTGCCACCCTCCAGGAGGAAATGAAGATGTTCAAATTGCGTGTTCAAGAAGTGGTGAAAGAAAATGAAGATTTGCACCGGGAGTTAAAGAAGAGTAGCCCTGTTGGGAGTGAGAAATGGAACCAGCTTAAGACTCAGGCAAAAACAACCTCAGAGGAAAACAAATTGTTGCTAGATCCGTTGGAGATTCAGAGAAAAAAAGGCACGGATGCACAGCAGGAGCACCTCCAGGAAGTTTCTAAACTGACCAAACAACTAATGCTTCTGGAGACTAAAACCCAGAGCCAAGAAAAGGAGCTGAGTGAGAATAAGAAGCTGTTGGAAACATTACGTCGTGAATACCAGGAATTAAGGACACAACTAGATGGCAAAATTGATCTTAGTGTTCATACTTTGATCATAAATGAATTAGAAAGCCGTTTGCAGAAGGAAGAAGAGCGAGAGAGTGTGGAGATGGAGGAGTTGTTGGAGAAGTTGGCCAGCCTGCAGCTTCAGACAAAGAGCCTGCTGCTGGAGAAGAACAGTCTGATAGCCACGAACAAAACTCTGACGGCAGAGGTGGAGCAGACACAGAAGAGATACAGGAGATCTGAAAAGAAAATTGAAGTTCTCAAAAAGCAGGTAAAAAAAGCCATGGAAAATGAAATATCTGCCCACCAGTATCTAGCAAATCTTGTTGGCCTGGCAGAGAACATAACTCAGGAATGTGATCATCTTATGTATTTGGCTAAATGTTTAGAAAGTGAGAAACATGGAGTTCTCAACAAAGTCTTAGAAAGCAATGTTCGCTTGGGAAGGCTGGAGGAAAAAGTCAAAGGGTACAAGAAGAGGACATCCCTGAAGGTGGATGACATCTGTCACCTTCTGACAGAGCAGCAGGAAGACTTCATTAGCAAGACGGCTCAGTACCAGCAGGAGATGAGGAACCTCCATCGGATTCTGCAGGACAAGCAGGAGATCCTGACGAAGCACTGCAGCAGAAAAGAGAAATGGAAGGTGAACTTGAAGTTGTTTGGGAGACCACGTCCAAGGAAAAGCAGAGAATTCGAAAACTTCTGCAGGCCACTCTGGAGAGGAAAGGCATAGAGAGCAGCAGAGCTCTGGAGGAGGTCTGTATTGATGACATCTCTCCAGGAGACAGGCTGGACAGCTGCAACTTCAGCTACTGTGACATGAAGCCACCAAGTGACCTACCACTAGGGACTGTAGACTCCCCTGGGCAAGAGCCCCTGGCCTAAATCCTGGTCTTCCAAAACAAAAAACAGGATGGGGCAAGTTATCAGGCAAACATGAAATAAACTGATAAACCCATAAAAAAAAATTAGTTTGCTAGAAAGGTTGGTTAGAAATGGGGAAATTTGGGAACGATGCTAGAAGGACATGCATGCTGATAGAGTTTAAAGTAGGGACATTGTATATCAGAAATGTCATTATTAGTAATAGTTTGTAGTCAGGAGATAGTACAGCGGACAGTATGCTTGCCTTGCAAGTGACTGACCTCGGTATCATTTCTAGCACTGCATAAGGTCACCAGTAGTCTGTTAGTAGGGAGCTGTGGGCACATATACAGGAATAATGCCTGAATATGAATGGATATGGCCCAAGAAACAAACAAAACAAACAAAAGCATTGCAAAACTCACTGTCTAAATCATTTTATTAAGGTCACCTGAAGAGTTTATAATCAAAACTTTATCATTATATTTATATACACATTAATGACGTTTTTCAAATAGTTTTATTTTGTTTTACTAAGATTAATAAAGACTGATTATTTTGGAACCACTATTCAACTTTATTATACATGATTTTATTAAATGAAAGGAAAATGTCAAATAATATTAGTACAAATTGACTAACATTTAAAAATTATAGTGAAATTATAATAACAATAAGATAAATACTGCATAAACATCATGCCATTGGATCAAGATGTTGATAAATATAACAGTTCTGCTGCATAGTAAAAAGAATAAAATACTAACATCATATGAATATTATCTTTTTATAGTAAATTATACAATTACAGAAAAACTGCAGTTAATATAAAAAGTATATTTCATCAGAAAATATGAAACTTTCCAAATTATTCTTTTATGAAAGTGCTGCAAAAAAAACTACTAAATTTATGTCTCAAAATAAAATCTTAATGAAATTAAAAAAGTAAAAAAAGGCAGAAAAGGAAGGAAGAAAGGAAAAAAAGAAGAAAGAATTAAAGAAAGGAACTCCAGGAAGGTAGGAAGGAAGGAAGGAAGGAAGGAAGGAAGGAAGGAAGGATGGAAGGAAGGAAGGAAGGAAGGAAGGAAGGAGGGAGGGAGGGAGGGAGGGAGGGAGGGAGGAAAGAAGAAAGGGAGGAAGGGATGGAAGGAGGAAGGGAAGGAAGGAAGGGAGGGAGGACAGGAGGGAGAGAGAGATGGAGGGATGGAGAAATGGAGGGAGGGAGGCTGGGAGGGAGGGAGGAAGGGAGGGGGAGAGAGGGGAAGGGAGGAAGAAAGAAAGAAAGAAAAAGAAAGGAAAAGAAAGAGAAAAAAAGGAAGAAAGAAAGAAAAAAAAGAAAAAAAGAAAAGAAAGAAAGAAAGAAAAAAAAGAAGAAAGAAAGAAAGAAAGAAAGAAAAAGAAAGAAAAGAAAGAAAGAAGAAGAAAGAAAGAAAGAAAGAAAGAAAGAAAGAAAGAAAGAAAGAAAGAAAGAAAAAGAAAGAAAAAAGAGAAAGAAAGAAAGAAAGAAAGAAAGAAAGAAAGAAAGAAAGAAAGAAAGAAAGAAAGAAAGAAAGAAAAAGTTATATTTTAAAATATAGTGAAATCCTTGGATTACTTTCTTAACTGATGCAGGGTAAATCCCAGGAAATGGGCACACTTCCAAACATCATGCTCAACTCCACATCACACCTCATATAACATCTCAGAGACCATCCACTTGAACTTCAATGGTGGCTAATAGCTCAGCTAGGAAACTTGCTCACAGTGATTTTCATCTTTTTAAAGTTGGTCATCAATTTTAAACTCATTTCTATAGTTTTTTCCCACATATTTTACTTTGCTTTTTTTTTTACATGTTTCTTTTTACATTTTTCTACATAAAATTTTAAGTATGTAAAGTTTCATACTCTGCTTTTTCTTAATATATTTCCAGTTTAAAATTCAAAGAACAAATTGATTATAGTAAGCATATACCTCTATCAGGTTACAATTACCCTTCTAATTTTTAAATCTTCAGGTTTAAGTAACATGAGAGTTCATTTTTAAAAAATGTCTAATTCTCTCTTCTCCATGTTCAATGCAAGCATAATGTATACCTTATTAATCTCCTTTTGTCATTATTACTTTACCTTTGAACTTATTCACTGTTTGGCTTTGCCCTGCAGAGTATCTCAAATATTTTAAGGAGTCAAAATATAGGGCTGGAGAGATAGCATGGAGTTAGGGTGTTTGCCTTTCATGCAGAAGGTCATTGGTTCTAATCCGGCATCCCATATGTTACCCCGAGCCAGGAGTGATTTCTGAGCGTGGAGCTAGGAGTAACCCCTGAATGCTGCCGGGTGTGACCCAAAAACCAAAAAAAAAAAAAAAAAAAAGAAGTCAAAATATTTTTTTCAAAAGCCACTTTAGCTTTTTTTCAATAAACAATGCTCTTATTCTAAATCTCTTGAGAGGAAAGTGCCTTAAAATTTAAAGGTCATTGGTAGATGCCACTGGGAAATTTACCTGTGATGATTGGTACAGTAGCTTTGTACATCTAACTATAAACATTAACATTATCAAAACAGTGTTACCTCAATTTAATAAAGTATTTTTTAACAATCAAAGGCAGGGGTCAGTGAGACAAAAACTCTAAAATGCTAGAGCACATGATTTGTATATAGGAGATCTAGTTCAATTACGGACTACATTGTCCTCTTAAAAAATCAGGCATGATTCAAGCACAAAGCTTGGAAAACCCCTCATCACTGTGTGCCCTCAATTAAATGACACATAATGTACATGTATATGCAGATTGAACAAATATTCATACACAACAATATGAGAAAACATCGATCTCTGGGCACATTGCACTTATTTTTCTTCTGCCTTTTTCTTTCTTATACATAATTTTACTCTTTACTTTCTGTTTTGTGTTTGTTTGTTTTTAGTATAGCACTATGGTTTACAAAGTTCCTCAGAGTTGAGATTCAGGCAAACCATGTTTTCAAAACCAACCCACTTCTAGTTTCAACTTCCCTCCACCACTTCTCATATTCCTTTCCTGCTCTCAGTCAGATTCCTTGATAGGCCTATAGAAAGTGGTAACTTCAGAACCAGAGAGTTTTTCCTTTGGTATTTCAGGTCCCATTCCTTGCAGCAATGTTTGGAACAACCCCAAGCACAGAGCAGAGAGTAGTCCTGGAGCTCACTTGCTGCTCAAACACACAAGTGAAAATGAATAAATAGGACCTGGAATGGTAGTACAGAGGAAAATGCTTTCATATATAACACATCTCTCTTGGGTATAATCTTTTGATCTTAATTGATCCCCTGTGCACCACCAAGAATGATCTCTGAGTGCAGAGCCAGGAGTAACTAGTACATACAGCTGGTGTTCCCCCAAACCTCAACCAAGTGTTTTTTTTTTCTCTTGTTTTAAGGTTTTTTTATTTTAAATGTATGGTATAGAAGTTAGTTCATTAATGGTGGGAATGTTGCACTGGTGAAGGGGGGTGTTCTTTTCATGACTGAAACCCAACTACAGTCATATTTGTGATCATGATGTTTAAATAAAGATATTATTTAAAAAAAGGAATGAGGCATCTAATAAAGTAATAAAATGGAATTGAGAATGGATATCTCTTCTCTACCAAAAGGAAGTTCAATGATCTGAAAAAGTAGAAGTAAATAGCCTACAATAATTAATGAAACATTAGAGTTTTTTTTAAATATCATGAGAAAATTGGCAAAATTTTTCTGAAAATTTCTTAAATTTCTTAATTTAAATTTCTTAAATTTCGCGCTTCACTTTGAAAAAATAATATAGCTGATAGTAATAATGTTACAGGATGAATGTATACAGAAAAAAGAAACAAATAGGGGAAAAGTCTTATGGCCCTGAATCAAGAGAGAGATACGTTAATGTACTAAACATATATTTCAGGGTTGAATGAAATTTATAAAAACGTCAATGTATTACTGCTTCCTACCTGACAATTTTTAAAGACTCAAATGTCTTTTCTAGGTTGACTTTTCTACAATGATAAAATAAAAAATGTATTTGTGGTGAAGCTAAACACAATTAATACACCAATAGGAAATTATTAATTGATGAAATGTTTATGGAAAAGAAACCTATATAATGGGGCCAGAGTGATAGTACAGTGGTAAGGCCTTTGCCTTGCACACAACCAATGCAGAACGGACTTCTGTTCAAATCCGGCATCCCATATGGTCCCCTAGTCCTGCCAGGAGTGACTTCTGAGTGCAGAGCCAGATGTAACCTCTGAGAGCTGCCAGGTGTGACCCAAATATCCTAAATAAATAAATTAAAGAAATCTATATAAAAATATTACTGCATCTTTTAGCACTTCTAGGAAATTACCCTATGGTAAATAGTCTAAAATCTAGAAAATAGTGTATGTGAAAAAATATTATAAATGAGGGGCCAGAGAGATATCACGCATCTGACTGCCTGGCATGCATCTGATTCAAACAGAGTGGTTCGAATCCCCGCATCCCATATTGTTCCCCAAGCCAGGTCAGACTTCTGATTCTGAGCACAGATCAAAGAGCAACCCCTGAGTGTTACCGGGTGTGACCCCCCCCAATATATATATATATATATAAATTAATAATTATATACATTAGAAGAAATTCCTAATAAAGTTTGGGATAGTTAAATACAGTTATGCAGCTATAATAGAAACTGCATGCAATTATTGAAATAAAACAAACATTTACAATCATTTAGAAAGGTTCTAAAATAATATTAAAGTGATTGAGAACGCTAAAATTCTGTGTTTAGAAAACTATTCCATTAGGTATAAGACCTTAAAATGTATTTTTATGCCAGTTGATTTTCATTTAATTGGGTTTGTAAGTTTTCTGTCCTTATGAAAGGACACTCATTTTTTTTTGAATGAGTGAGAAGACAGCCCAGATCTTCATATAAGACAAAGAACTAAGTCACATGTCCAGCACTCCATTCCAGATTTTATAGACATGTATTATATACATAACACTCTATATCATACATATTATAATAGGTCCTATTCTCATTTAATTAAAATATGGGAATGACTTAAAATTAGTTTAAAATTTTCTAAAATTTCTAAAATATTCTGAATATTAGATTATAATTTATTTAAATAAATAATAAATATATTTTAGAATTTTACAGTTGTCCTCTATTTGGATAATTTTACATTGAGAAACTTGGAAGGGAGGAGGTTTTCTAAAAATAAAATTAATTATTGATAACTACTGATAAATAGCTCTAATTCATTGTGAAACCAGTATTTCAAAACAAAATGAAATGGTTCAAAACACCAAAAATGTATGTCAAAAATGTGTATAAGTACAAAGTGATAAAAATTTTGAACAAAGAGTACTGGGAAATCTAATATGAACATGTATGCTATAAATGCATGTTTAAAATATACTCAGTATATGCATAATGTGTTGTGTATATTACATTTAAACATGTATTCAGTAAAATTAGGAATCAGCCCAAATGAATGATATCTATATAAAGTTTTAGATTTTGAGTTATTCAGTTTCAACAGATTATGTGTCTATGCTATTGTTTCGACTTAGAGTAAAACACTACTAATGTATTGCAATGTGGAAGTAAAAACTGAGGCCCCAGTTAAACAGCTTTTCCCCTGTGCTTCACAGTCCACTTCTAAATTTTTTGGTCTCCAATTTCAGAGGATTTTGCTTTTTTGGGAAGTGGAATTATCCTTACCAAGCATTCCTTTAATCTTTGAGAAACTCTCCTTTTCATTTGAAACCACATCATTTTTTTTCTCTGTTTTATTCTGTTGAGTTTTCCTTCAGACACCGGCATGGATTTCCCTCCTTGTTTAAATTACTTTGCATTCCAGTCATTAATTGTTGAATGTTGGGGGGCTCCACATGTGTTTCACATAAAGTTGCCAGCTTCCACTGGTGTTATGTGACAGGCGCCTTGAAAGCTGAAGACAAGGTACTTGCACTTTGTCTCAAGAAAGACATGATTTGAACTAACATAAATTTACAGTAGTCGAGGTTACAGTATAATCAAGAACACTGTGATGCTGGGAAGAAGAGTCATCGAGGACAACTTGAGAGTTTGACATATGCTAAAGTCATTAACAGGATGTGAAAGGATATTATGCATACATCTAGGAAGTGTCAGGACTGAGGGAGGAAAAAAAATCAAGAAACAGAAGCTGATTAAATATTGTATTGCTCTCAATAGGCAAATCAAATTAAAAGCAATCTTGAAGTCTGAGGTAAATCACATAGAATAAATCATACTCTGTAAAGCAAAAAATGCTTCTGAAGTTTAAGAAGTGCTTCCAGTAACATGTAATATATGTACACCCTAAGTTTTTTTTGGGCAAATGTTTCCTTCTCAGCTGTTGTATTTGCAGATCTACTTATATGTATATGGGCAAATATTTTCATCTAGATAGATATGAAAAATATAAATATGTAAACAAAACATGTGTAGGGAAAAGGAAATAGAAAATAGATGTGTAAATATATGTAAATGGAATATATGTAGAACTAAAATATGTGTGCATTTATACATATAGAAATATGTATATATTATTATATATAATGAAATCAAATAACCAAATACACTGAGAGGAGGGCTTTGAATACATAATAGACATTGGTTTATCATAAATTTATGTGTATTTAAGATAAAGTTTCTTAATCCCCTTCCTTTTACTTCATTATAAAAACTCCAATAAAATGTTAAGCATGTAGCAAAGAAGATTATCAGAACTGAAAATGGATATGATGACATAAATAAGTGAAGAAAAGTAAAAAGAATTATGAGTTGGCATATGGCAAGTTGTAAGGAGAAAACAAGGACTCATGGTAAATAAAGGGACTGTCATATGTAATAGAGTTAATTGAATATTTTTCTACTAAACTCAAATGTCATTGTCACACCCATTTATTTAGAAACACTTGTAAAACCTGGCTTAGTCTGCAAGTTTCATATATAAAAAAATGGTCTTTTAAAATATGTTTAGAGGTGTACTTTGTTTAGCTATAATGATAATAAAGTTCAAGTACCTTGCATTATGTAACTTGCATATGTTGTGTTGTAAAATCTTCTGTCACTTTTTAAAATTTTTTAAACTTCATTTTAATACCATTCTCTACATGATATAGAAGAATAAATTTTATATAGACTACTACAATATTCTATATGATATTTTTTATTTATTTGGTTTTGGGGCCACACCTGGTAATGCTCAGGGATTACTCCTGGCTATACACTCAGAAATCGCTCTTGGCTTCGAGGACCATATGGAATGCTGAGGAATTGAACCGTGGTCCATCCTAGGCTAGCACGGGCAAGGCAGATGCCTTACCCCCTGAGCCACCGCTCCAGCCCCATCTACAAGGTATTTATAATTTATGAGATAGGTATTATGTCTTGTATGAATAGATTCTTTACATGGAAATGTTCTATTTAAAAAGTTTTTTCAATGCCTACTAAGTTTGCTTAAACCTGCATAAACTATACTTATTAAAAAAGATATACTTTTATGTTTTTATCGTTTTTGCAATAAAGTTTTCTTGTAGAATTAGTCTGTTTTCTATTTATCTGAGATTTTTTAATAAATGTCACATTGCATTTTTGTGCATAAAACAAACTTTTACTTTAGAGATGCAATGTATTGGGGCCGGAGACTTAGCACATCGGTAGGGTGTTTGCCTTTCATATGGCAGATTTAGGAAGGACCTTAGTTCGATTCCACTGTATCCCATATGGTCCCCCAAGCCAAAAGTGATTTCTGAGTGCATAGTCAGGAGCAACCCCTGAGCATCACAAATTGTTGTCCCCCCCAAAAAAAAAGAGTGACATACAATGTATGCTATATTTTGCTCATCAGGTCAGAATTTCATTCATATTTATTTTATTATATATGTCTAACATAAAATAACTTGGAACAATTTAATTTACATACTAAAAATAAAATGATGCTTACTTATCACACTAGAATTTAATAATATAAACATAATAGGCAAATAAGTAAAAAAAACTCTAGGCATGGTGATGAGATACAAGACCGTCAACTGATATGATCTATGATTTTACAATAGGATAGTGGTAGTAATTGAAATTGCAGTCAGATGTAGATATATAAAAATACATTTTTCTTGAAAACTTTCAAGACCTTTCAAAGCAGTTGATACATATAATTAGGTCACACATCATTTCTTTAACAGATGAACTGATAAAACAGGCAATTAAACCATTTGGAAATCATAAAATTTTTAAAATATACTTCATCAATACAAAATACCTTACATATGATATCAAGAATAAAAATAGTTCAATTCAGAGGGGAAGCAATTAAAAAATCCTGTGATGCTGAGAAAATATAAGTAATATGACTTTTAACCTGAGTTCTTACATAGTTTATGTACTCAGAGTTGTTTTGTTGTTTTTATAACTATAATAATTATGCCATAATGGCATTTTATTTATTGTTTGGTAATCCATTATTATCTGATAATAAAGTTAATGCCATGCTTTGTCATTAACACTTTGAAGTAAGCTATCTTTAACTTAGTACAAGAACATGAAACAGAGTGTGGAAGCAAGTATCCAGTGAATGGGGCAGAGATGTGGCTAAATTGTAGAGCAAATACCTTCCCTTTATTCAGACCTGGGCTCTACGCAGGGAACAAAAGCAAAACTAGTCTGTTTCATTTGTCAATGAATGAATGATTGATAAAGTTATTAAGGAGTATATTGGAAGAATAAATAAGGAAGTTGATAAAATACTGAATGGACAGAAGAAGGAATATAAAGGGAGAGAAAAATATTTTGAAGAGGGCCAACATGATAGTAAAACAGTCAGGGTAATTGACTTACTTGTGGTCAATCCAAGTTCCATACCTGGTAACCCATATGATCCCCAAGACTACATGCACCAACAACTACCATTACAATGATAAGGAGATAAATAGAATGCTTGTCTCTAAGACAGGAGAGGATGGGAAAAGAGGAAAATGGGGAACATTAGTGGCTTGAAATTTACACTAGTAACTCTT